>NC_134899.1:47086459-47088959 GCF_041734735.1 Babylonia areolata | reverse complement strand
TGAGTTGTATTATGTTGTATGTATTGTATTGTGATGGATGTATTGTATCGTGTTGGGTTGTTTTGGATGTATTGTATTACGTTATATTATGTTGCATTGTGTTCGATGTATTGTGTTTTGTTGTGTTGGAATTGTTCTATTAATAGTACTACTACTACTACTACTACCACCACCACTACTACTACTACTACTACTACTACTACTACTACTACTACTACTACTACTACTATAATAACAATAATTATTATTCTAATCATAATAATATATTTTCAAAAATAATAAAAGTAACAAAAACAATAACAATAATAATCATATTCATAGTCATAATCATAATCATATATTATATAATAATAATAATAATAATAATAATAATAATAATAATAATAAGAAGAAGAAGAAGAAGAAGAAGAAGAAGAAGAATCATAATCATATATTATCATATAATAATAATAATAATAATAATAATATTATTATTATTATAAAAAAATATTCACAATGATAATAATAATATAATAATAATTATTCTGATTAAAAAAAATCATTATTATTATTATTATTATTATTATTATTATTATTGTGATGATGATGATGATTATAATTGCAATGATCATATTCTTATTCTTATTATTATTTTTATAATCTAATAATAAAAAGAATAGTGTTAATAATAATAGCAACAATAACAATAATAATAGAATTTAAAAAAAATATTATTATTGTTATTATTAACACTGTTCTTATTATTATTAGATTATAAAGATTATTATTATTATTATTATCATTATTATTATTATTTTTATTATTATTATTATTATTATTCTATTATAATAATAATTTTATTATTATTATTGTTATTGTTATTCTTATTGTTATTCTTCTTCTTCTTATTATTATTATTATTATTAACACTGTTCTTTTTATTATTAGAGTATAAAGATGATGATGATGATGATGATGATGATTTTTATAACAATTATTATATTAATGATTATAATAATAAAAATGAATTCTTCTTCTTCTTCTTAATATAATAACAAATATTATTCTAATGATTATAATAATAATGATTCATTATTATTATTATTATTATTATTATTCTATTATATTTGAAAAAAAATTATTAATGTTATTACTATTCTTCTTAATATTATTACAATAATAAAAAATGTTGTTATTATTCTATAATAATAATAATTTTATTATTATTAGGCTTATTGTTATTATTATAACAATCATTATTCTAATGATAATAATAATAATAATAATAATAATAATAATAATGAATTATTATTATTTTTGTTGTTGTTGCTGATCTTATAATTATTATTACTATTATTATTACTGTTGTTGTTGTTGTTGTTGTTGTAATAATAATAAATAGTAATAATAATGATGATGATAATAACAAGAAGACCAAGAACAACAACAACAGGAATAATAATGATAATAATAATAATAATAATAATAATAATAATAATAATAAATTTTTAAAAAGTTATTATTATTATTATTATTATTATTATTATTATTATTATTATTATTATTCTATTATAAATTATTTTTAAAATTCGTCTTCTACTTCTCCTTCTTCGTCTTCTTCTTCTGCTTATTATTATTAGAAAAATAATTGTTATTATTATTATTATTATTATTATTATTATTCGTCTTCTTTTTATTATTATTATTATTATTATTATTATTATTTGAATAATTATTGTTCTGATATTCTTATTAGATCAGATTACAATGATTATTATTATTATTATTATCTCCTTCTTTTTCTTTGTCTTCTTCTTCTTCTCATTCTTCTTCTTATTGTTGTTGTTTTGTTTACTGTTGTTGTTGTTATTATTATTGGTATTATTATCATTAATAATAATAATAATTATTATTATTATTATTATTATTATTATTATTAATATAATGGATTAATTTAATAATAATAATAATAATAATAATAATAATAATAATGTATAAGAGTAGGAATAAAAGTAATAATAACAGTAAAAACAACAACAATAACAATAATTAAAAAAAAAAAATCAACATCATAATGATCATCATCATCATCATCATCATTATTATTATTATTATTATTATTATTATTATTATTATTATTATAGAATAACAAGAACAACAACAACCATAATAATAATAATGATAACAATAATAATAGTAATAATCATTAAAAAAAATAATCATAATGATAATAACATAATAATAACATTAATTATTCTAATAAAAAAACTAATGATAATAATACCAATACTACTACTACTACTACTACTACTACTCAATAATAATCATTATTATTATTATTATTATTATTATTATTATTATTATTATTGTGATGATGATGATGATGATTAAAATTACTAATATCATGTTATTATTATTATTATTACTACTACTACTATTATAACAGAATAACAAGAACAACAACAACAATAATAATAATAATGATAACAATAATAATGATATTAAGATTCATTAAAAAATA
>NC_134899.1:47008959-47068959 GCF_041734735.1 Babylonia areolata | reverse complement strand
TCTTGGAGGCTGTGCCCCACGAGGTTGAGGCGTACTCCATGGTGGGTCTGACTGCTCCCATGTAGACCCTGGCGAGAAGCCTGCTGTCTGCTCCCCAAGTCGTCCCGGCCAGCTTCTTCAGCAGGGCTAGCTTGCGGATGCCTCTCCTCTCCATCTCCTCAATCTGGGGCCTCCAGGTCAGGCGGGTGTCCAACTTGACGTCAAGGAATGTTGGTGTATTCGTCTGGGGCAAGACCTGTCCCTGGAGCTTCAGCTTGACTTGCTCGTTGGCGGTGGAGAGAGAGAAAAGTGTTGCACCTACACCACAGACTGGAGCAGCCCACCAAGAACCGTCTCAAACGTCAGAGCCTCAATCACCAGTATAAAGCACTTAGAGCACAGCACAGCGATGTTCTGGCGGCAAAAGGGGAGTCTTGCACTGACCTTGCCTTGCCTGACTGGAGGCTTGACCAAGAGATAGAGGCCACCATCAGCCTCAGAGTTCCTGGCATCACCACCAAAGACCAGCAACCAGCCACTCTCAAGATCCTGACTCTGGCCATGATAGAGGAGTCCTACCCAGCCAGCTCCTGGACCCATGTATACACGGACGGATCAGCGGAGGAAGCCACACACAACGGAGGCAGTGGTGTCTACGTCAGATTTCCCGATGGAGAACACAGCAGCATCGCACTCCCTGGAGGAAAGCTCTGCTCCAATTTCAGAGCTGAAGTCCTGGCCATCAAAACAGCAACAGAATTCCTCTCCTCCTGTGGAAAGCCCCTTGGCAGCATCTCCATCTTCACTGACTCCATGTCCACACTCCAGGCCCTTGACTCCCCTGATCCTGGTCCACTTATCCAGTCCCTTAAGGCCTCCCTCACAACCCTTACCCAAACAGCCCCAACGACCCTCCAGTGGGTGCCTGCACATGTAGGCCTCCCAGGCAACGAGCGTGCAGACCACCTCGCTAAGGAAGGAAGCCAGCTCACACAGCCAACTATTCCTGCCACATATGAGGAAACAAAAACTCTCCTCCGCAGCAGATTCCGAAGAGGCTGGGTCACCCTGAACGGAGGCTACCAGGCACACCAAGATCCCATCAGGACACTGGAGAGAAGACACCAGACTGCCATCTACCGCCTTCGCACAGGACACTGCGGCCTCCGAGCACACCTGAAGAGGATTGGAGTGGCAGCCACATCCCTATGTGATTGCGGCCAGGCTGACCAGACCCCATCCCATATTCTCCAAGACTGCCCCCTGTATGAGAAGATGCGGCAGCAGTCCTGGCCTGGGGGTGCTGACCTCAACACGAAGCTCTGGGGGACGGCAGCCGATCTTCACCGGACGTCCGAGTTTGTGGCATCCCTCGGACTTCGACCCTGACTGCTTAGCTGTCGAACGCAAAGAAGAAGAAGACGAGAAGAAGACAGAGCCTTGAGGAACACCTGCGGGTGTTCCTTTGTAATCAGACTTATCACTTTTTATAACAACTGCTTGGATAAAATTAGAGAGGTAATCGGGAAACCAGTCAAGTATGCCATTCGCTCTTAACTTCAGAAGAAGTCCCTTATGCCAAACTCGACCAAAAGCTTTAGATATATCAAAGTACACAGCCTGGGTTGTGACTCCATTATCAAAAGATGCGCATAAGTCATTATAAATATTGAGCAACTGATTTACTGTCGAATCACCAGGAATAAACCCTGACTGGGAAGGAGACAAAATATGATTTCACGAAAAAAACTTGTAAACTTGCTTATGGATGCATCTCTCAAGGACTTTACCAACACAGCTAAGTAAAGAGATTGGACGGTAATTACTACAAAGTCCTCTACAAAGTTCCTTCGAAGCTTTTTTATGTAGAGGATTTACGTGTGCTGTTTTCCACATCAGAGGAAATTTTCATTCGTGAAGGCTTTTGTTGAAAATCCTAGTTAGTGGGTCCAGACTAGCTGGCAATGAGGCGATTAACAATCTGTTATGGACAAGATCTGGCCCTACTGCTTTATTTTATTGACTCACTTGTGTAAACAAAGTGAGTCTATGTTTTAACCCGGTGTTCGGTTGTGTGTGTGTGTGTGTGTGTGTGTGTGTGTGTCCGTGGTAAATTTTAACATTGACATTTTCTCTGCAAATACTTTGTCAGTTGACACCAAATTAGGCATAAAAATAGGAAAAATTCAGTTCTTTCCAGTCATCTTGTTTAAAACAATATTGCACCTCTGGGATGGGCACAAAAAAAAAAAAAAAAGAAAAAAAAGAAAGAAAAATGAAGCCTAATTATATGCAAACTGCATTTACTGTTATATATATATTTTTTGTATTCTCTAAACTTTACTTATATCAATTCACACACACACACACACACACACACATGCACATACATACACATACATATATACACACACACATATAACAACATACACATATACATGCATACTTTCATATACATACACATTACACACAGCTAGATATGTGCACACATGATCTATACATACATACATACTATCAACAGGTAATTAATGTCCGATTTTAAATAACAAAATATAAAAAAAAACAGGTTGCTGAAACCATGTTACAGCCTGTGGAAACTTGCACAGTACCATCAATGACAGCTTTAGCACTGTGCAGATTAGCACAAACTAAAGTAAAACTACATCTGGTTTCAAACATTTCTCTCAACTAAGTTTCTTCATGTCAGAACAAAGCCTCATTATAATTGTGTCGTTTTTAGACACAAAAACATTTATGGTACAATCAAACTTAAATCATTATGTTTTATTATATTAAAAAAAAAAAAAAAATCTCACATACTCACAGTGGTAACATGGTAATATTGTCAATTGACAAATCAAAACTGCCATGGAGAGGATGATGATATGAATAAATAGGAAGAAAACAAGGTAAGTTTGTTTATTAAACAAAATTAAAAAAAAAAAAAAATGAAGAAGAAGAAGAAAAAAATAAAATAAAATAAAAAGGAAGCAAGGGAGGTAATCATGCTCCAACAAGGAAAGAGTCAGGTCTTCTGCCCCATATTTTTAACACAACCTGTCAGAGCAAATAGGCAAGTGTTTCCTGTGTGAACCTGTTTTCCCAACTGGATTACATTAATGATTACAAACAATAATGCAATATGCAACTCTGAACATGATAAAACTATTTGTGAGTTAATGGTATGCGATGAATAGCAACAACAACAAACAACAACAACAACAACAACAATAATAATAATAATAATAATAATAATAATAATAATAATAATAATAACTTGTGAGTTAACGGTATGCGATGAATAGCAACAACAACAACAACAATAATAATAATAATAACTTGTGACAACAATAATAATATTAGTAAAAAATATGATAATGATAATGACACAAACTGATAATGATGATGATGATGATGATGATAATAATAATAATAATAATAATGACAGCAAATTGCAGAACATCCACTGTTTTGTGTTCAACTTTGACCAAGGAGCTGGCAAAAATAACCAACGATACAACTTAAATTACAAGCATCACTGTACCGATCATCTGTCATCTCACACTCACTGATTCTAATACGGGTCAGGGCCAGAGATACAAACAATGTCCATCACTTTGGTTCACAGTGAGATCTATCTGTCTCCAATGTTTCAAGAATTCGAGAAAGTGAACCATCAATTGATTAATTCAGTTTCTTTATGATATGTACAAAGTAAATAAACGGAAAAATAAAATAAAACAAAGTGGGAAAAAAGGGCGTCTCCATTATTCTGCTGTGGCCAGGGAATGAACAGCAAATGTTACAGTATATATGTATTCATCAAGATGTTTTCATCAACACTGACTTTTTAAGCATAAGCCATTTCCCACATCTACGGGTGAAAAAAGTGAGTGGGTGGGGGGGTCTTACAACTAGCTTCATAACTGAATATCATGTGTGAAAAAGGTGAAGACGTGCGCAAAAGCGTTAATCATACACATACACACTAAGTCCATACCCACAACACATGCACACACATATACATATATGCATACCTATTTACACACACACACACACACACACACACACACACACACATGCACAGACACTTGCACTCTAACACGCTCACACATGCACACACACACACACACACACACACACACACACACACACACACACACACACACACACACAATCAACGAAGTAATACCAAGCAGCATTAATGTGTCGAACTTAATCACAATCTATATTTCATCTTCAGCAAAAACATGTGGTCCAGTCCATACCAAAATGTCTTACTTCACGTTTGGTGGTGATTCTGTATGTTGTTTCTCCTTGTTTGACGAAAATAATTCCATCGTGTACCCATGTGTCACTGATCTTCTTATGTCTCTTATAATTCCTGGCCATCCATGCGACCTCTGCACGCTCCTTAGTGAGGTGTTATTAAAAAAAAATTATTTAATTTATTTTTTATAGGTACTGTCTTCTTTTCCTTCTTTAACTCTTATGAATAAAACATTAGGAAGCCTTATCTTATTGGCCTTTATATGGCCTGCATATGGATACTTTACTCATTTAAATACCCTTAATCTTTTGAATCCTTTATCAAAATCCATCAAACTTAACCCCCCTTACCTTAACTACTTGGTTTGTTACACACCTTCACTGTCTACACCAACATTGCCCACATTCTACTCAACTTTTTTCCAGTCTGAATTATTTTTCTGACAGTGTATTTTTCAATTCAAGACCAGTAACCCCAAAAGCGTTTGATCTGAATCGCCATAACACATATTAACAACAAAGGCAAGGCCTTCAAGACTCACTTGTGATACACACGTAAAGAAATAATGATGATAATAATGATAATATCTTATAGAAATTTTGTTGTTGTTGTTGAAATGTGTTCTCTATTCGTTACCATGATCATATAAACTGGGCAGCCTCGTGTTTAAAAAGGTTCATTTATGACGTTCAAAAATTATCATTTGAGCATGTTCTTTTTGCGGAATTATTGACGTGTTTGTTTTATATGAACATTCTTACGTGGAAACTGAATTAACTAGAATGAACATAAAGGAAAATTTGAATCGACTGGTCGTTCCACCGAGTTTCGGCCAGCCTTGTCTAGACTGGTCTGTGCAGATGTTGACAAAATATGTTGCAAAGCCTGATGTGATGGCAACGTCTCCTTGACCACCAAATCAAAAGAATTTCTTTAACATTCTCTGACGTGTTTCCTGCATGAAAATGTTTTAAAGTGTATACTGAATTAATTAGAATGACCAGAAAAAGAGAAATTGAATGGACGGTGTCGTAGTTTCTCAGCTTGTCGATTTATTCCGCTAAAAGAGCATGCTAAAATATTAATTTTTGAACGTCATTGTTGGACTTGCGTTAGCGCAGTGGATAAAACAACAGATTCTCGACCCCGAACATCCATGGTTCGAATCTGCTCTGAAGCCTTTTTGACTCACTTGTGTAAACAAAGTGAGTCTATGTTTTAACCCGGTGTTTGGTTGTCTCTCTCTCTCTCTCTCTCTCTCTCTCTCTCTGTGTGTGTGTGTGTGTCCGTGGTAAACTTTAACATTGACATTTTCTCTGCAAATACTTTGTCAGTTGACACCAAATTAGGCATAAAAATAGGAAAAATTCAGTTCTTTCCAGTCATTTTGTTTAAAACAATATTGCACCTCTGGGATGGGCACAACAAAAATAATAAATGAAGCCTAATTATATGCAAACTGCATTTACTGTTATATTTATATTTTTTGTATTCTCTAAACTTGGCACTTTGATCTGATATTCTGACACAACAACAAGAGCAGTCATTATTATCATTTTTTCTTCAAACAGAAACTTCTTTTGCTAAGCATGGAAGTTTTATTTATTTTGCAAACATTTTGGTGCAGATAGTAAAAAAGGGAAATTACTCTGTAATTAATGCTAGGGGACTTAATTTGCTTTAAACTGATCTTTCTCATCTTAAACATTACATTTTGAAATTATACTCAATACATAAAAAGCTCTCAGTGTACTATGTTTCACTATGTTCATTCGCCCAAGTGGTCTTTTTTTTTTTTAAATACTAAAATCAGTATGACGAGTGGACTTTACAGATCTGTTGGCTGAGCCCTGAAAGTCATGGGCAAAAATCAATTGCGTACACATATTTTTACACATTCAAAGCGCGTGCTCATATTCTTCGCGAACGCGAATGACGCCGTTTTTTTTCAAGTTGTTGACCTGCCCGTTCAATCCTATATTCAAGGGACAATACACGATAACATGTGATGGAAAGTTGGAGAAAGAGACCGTTAAATATTTATTCAGAGAAAGATTTGTGAACGCCTCATCACTTACTGGATTATGCCCCAAACTGCCATAAAAATATCCACAGAATCAGTCGGAATTCACAGTTAAAAATTGTAAACCATGTGAGTTAACACCCTTGAACTGATCAAGATGAAACGAAAAAATTTCCAGTCTTGACTTTTCTCAAAATGAAGTCCTTTTCACTTCTTACGACGTTTAGAAGTACTTGTACTTGGCTCTACATGCTATTAGTTTAACAAAATACTCAATTTTCATATCAACTTTAAAACTATAAAACTAGAATGAACATAAAAGAGAAATTGAATTGACCGTGTCATACAACATTCCCGGCGGGTGTAACTAAACTTGTACAACTATCTAGATCTAGTGAAAACGGCTAAATGTTGCAGTGTGATTGCGGCGATATCTATTAGAAAGAATTTTTTTTTATTGCCCTTAAAATATTTTTTGAATGCCCCAAGATACACCAGAATAATATGATTTAAACAGCGTTCTCACTGCGAATACCGCAATTGATTTATCGCCCTTTAAAAAAGTATGTTCAAATGTTAAATTTTAGAACGTCAGTTAAGGAGCCGCGATAGTGTAATGGATAAGGCAGTTTCTTCTCACCCGAACACGCGGGGTTCGAATCTGGTTAGGACTTTTTATTATATTATATTATTATTATTTTTTTTTAAACGCGAAGCTTTATAATAACAAATACAGAACACATTTTAACGATTAGATTTTTTTTTAAAGTGTATCACAAGTGAGTCTTGAAGGCCTCGCCTTTCTTGTTTTTCATTTTTTATTTAAACGCGAAGCTGGCCAGTGTACATAATAATGATAACGAATAGAGAACACATTTCAAAAAATCTTTTAACAAAATTATATAAGATATTATTATTATTATTATTTCTTTAAGTGTGTATTACAAGTGAGTCTTGAAGGCCTTGCCTTTCTTGTTTAACATATCCTGAGTAAACTTAAGTCTATGCTCACAAACAGAATTTACAGACGTTAGTACACACCGTAAACTTTCATATGCAAACCCCATGCACACATCGTTGTCATCACCGAAAAAATGTGCTGACTCAGTGCAAGTTCGGTCTACACTGGACAGCAATACCGCTGTAACGGGTTTTTTTTCTCTCTACTTCATTCAAAAGTACATGGCTTGTAAAGGATGCGAACTGGCTGGCTCCCTATCTAAATCCTACAGGTCTGTCATTGGTCATTATCTACCCAGACTGGCCCTCTCAGAGGATCCTGCACTTGCAAGACTCGTATGCGTGATATTGGGATGAGGGTTTGACGCTTGGTCGTATTGTATTGTATTATTGTATTACTCATTTTTGTCACAACAGATTTCTCTGTGTGAAATTCGGGCTGCTCTCCTCAGGGAGAACGTGTCACTACACTGAGAGCGCCACCCATTTTCTTTTTTCCTGCTTGCAGTTTTTTTAAAATTTGTTTACCTATCGAAGTCGATTTTTCTACAGAATTTTGCCAGGGACAACCCTTTTGTTGTCGTGGGTTCTTTTACGTGCGCTAAGTGCATGCTGCACACGGAACCACGGTTTATCGTCTCATCCGATGACTAGCGTCCAGATCACCACTCAAGGCCTAGTTGAGGAGAAGAAAATACTGGCGCCTGTGCCAGGATTCGAACCAATGCGCTCAGATTCTCTCGCTTCATAGGCGGACGCGTTAACTCTAGGCCATCACTCCACTTGATATGATATGGATACTTTTATAACTCATATCCTTGGTCAGAGTCCAAGCTTGAAGGAAACACGGAGTGATTAGCACAAAAGGCCGTCTACTTGGGTAGAGTTGACTGACAGCTGCCTTTGATCGCTCATCATTCGTTTCCTGTATTATTCAGTCAGGTTTCAAACATACACACCCACACCCACCCAAGCCCACACCCACCCACACCCACACACACTCACGCTTGCGCGCGCGCGTAACATTTTACGTGTATGACCGTTCTGTTTATTAGCAACCATACTCCGTTTTTGGGGGTGTGCATGCTGGGATTTCTTGTTTCCTTAACCTGTCGACCGCTGACATGGATTACAGTATCTTTAACGTGCGTATTAGAAATTAAGAAAAGAACATAACATACCACAACAAATCGATATCACAAATAAACCAAATACAGCGAACACAATATAATGAATGTTATACAACATTCACGAAAGGACAGTTCTTAGTCTCTTCAGTGTTTCACATATGTAGATGACCAACTGACGCAAACTTGTCTTGACGATATGAGCAAATTTAATCTAAAAGTAGATGGATTGCTGTAATCTTTTGGTTGAATAGATTTTTGGCCGAGGTCACGCAAGGCAGGGCAACATAATAAAAATGTAATTCATCTTCTTTACTTAGATTGCACAAATGACAGGTATACACAGATTCATTTATAATCACCTGAAACTGTGAACAGCAATACTAAAAATACCTTATCTCAATTTCGTCAACACATGTTTTATATATCTGTTCAGAGAGAGAGAACGACATCGAAACTACCTGTGTCTTAATCTGCTTGCAGGTCTTATGAAGTGGAAGCAAAACGAAGCAAAACAAGGCCAGCATTGCTGAGGCATACACAAGGACACACACACACGCTCGTCGGGGAGAGTTGATATAAAATCAGTAACAACCAGTGCGCGCCAAGCTATCCAAGGGAAATAACTGTGGTCAACTTGGATCGCCAGCGCTGGCGAAGAGTGCATGTTCTTACTTTCGAAGCCGACCGCAGCAAAGAAAATCCCAATGTGCGCACATATCTCAATCTACTGTGTGTGTGTGTGTGTGTGTGTGTGTGAGGCATGGATTGCCACACGACGTTTTGCCTGCGTGCGAAGAAATCGGGAACAACTCACAGATAAGACAGCAAACAGACCATCTTCTAATGTGTCGCCATCTTGTCTACTCAAATATTTATCCGTTTTCTGTCTGGAATATATATATATATATATATATATATATATATATATATATATCATCTGATTTCAATCCACTACGGAACTGTGAGACAAAATAAACTGAATGTTAACATAAAATAACTGTGGGGTGGAGGCGGAGCCGACTGTCGAATAATTAACCCAAATGTTGTGTCACTAATTCAGTTGCACTTTTTCCCGTTTAGCTTTCTTGCCGCCACCTCTGTCCAGTGAGAGAAAGGAGTTAGAATGTTTGCCGTGGTGGAGGCAGGAAGTGGTAAGAAAGGTCAGGTGCAGAAGGTGGCGAATGAAGACTGAAATAACGTGACAAGGACTGACCGCTTCAGGAAGACGCTTAATTGATGATGTCCGTGAAGATGTCATTCGTTGCCCTCGTGCATTACTGGATCACACTCTGATTACAAACAACAGCCTACAGTATGTCCAGAGTGCAGTAGCTGCTTTGTTGGGACGAGGAGGGAAGTCACAGGTGTTTGGTGGTGTGGGCAGGTGGCAGGGTGCAGCTTTGCTTCAGTGCATGCAGTTCGTCTTCAGTCATCGCCGAGAGGAAATTGTCATTCTCTGTCTGTCTCCGTCTCTGTCTCTCAATCTCTGCGTCTCTATCTCTTTCTCTCTATGTCTCCCCCCTCTCTCTCTTTCTTGTTCCACTCTATCTCTCGCATTATATGTCTGTCTCCAGTCCCCTCCTCTGTATCTCTGTCTTTTTCTCTCATTCACATACATATATACATGCATACAAGTCCATACCTTGTCACTCTTGAGTCTGACATTTCCATCATCAGGAAAAATACAATCATCAATACAATATATTCAACAAACAAATGACATCAGTACTGACTCATTGTAAACACAGCGGTGACTGGTCAGCTGACTGTTGCTTAGTACAGTCAGTATGGGTCAGAATGGTTCTGGAAAAAAAATGATTGGTAACAACCTTTTCCCAAGTTGGACAACCTGGGACCAATGATGTTGGAAATTAGCTTTTCCCATTTTGGGTAACCTAAGTCGCTGCTTCTTCTATTCAACCTGCAGTCAGACTCACATTTCAATGGATGTGTAAAAAATGTTTTAGCAGATGCTTGTGACCGGTGTTCAAAGCCGTCTGTGTCCAACTCATTGACTCTTTATTCTCTTCTTATCTCTTTGAATGACATTTCAGGTCTAGGAGGCACTTCCAAGCTGTAGCACACAGTCAGTACTTGAAATGTAAAATGCTTGCAAAAACAATTGGTAATCTGTTTTGGTACAGAATGTCATCTGGCACTGAGCATCACCGTGGTGACATTCTGTATTGTCGTTGTATTACAGGTACAGAATGTCACAGCTTTCAGGTTATCCATTCTGCCCCCAATAAAACATTTGTCATTGTCATTTCTCTCTCTCTCTCTCTCCCTCCCCCCCATCTCTCTCTCTCCCCCCCTGTGTGTGTGTGTGTGTGTGTGTGTGTGTGTGTGTGTGTGTGTGTGTGTGTGTGCGTGTGTGTGTGTGTGTGTGTGTGTTGTGCTGTGAGAAAAGTGACTAACAATGACAAGCATTAGTAAGGATAAGAGAGTGAGGGTGAGAGAGAGAGAGAGAGAGAGAGAGAGAGAGAGAGAGAGAGAGAGAGAGAGAGAGAGACAGATTCATATTTAGATGAACAAAGGGCGATAACAAAATCAATTTTCATGTCACCACAATTATGGCACTTGATTATGACGTGATTATATCTGTCAAGTGAAAAAGCTATGAATATATTGCCAAATTACGTATAATTCCGTCATCCGCAGATGCCATCAGCAAATGAAATCGAAATAAATATGCATATGTATATTTCATTGGGATGAATTGTTCACTAAGATCAGACAAAAACGCAATATTTCGAAGCAAAATGTACTTCATCTTCAATCGATTCTTTGCACAATGAAAATAAGAAAATAAGAGATCAGAACTGTGTATATTTCATAACGGTATCTGTGGGTGTCTATTTCCGACACACCATGTCCTTGACAAATGAATCTGAGATGTCTATCCATATCAAACAAAAGGTAATTCTTCACTAAATGAGTGAGACATAACCTTTGTTCATACTAAACCTTTTACAAGACTGAATATGATTTTCCGTTTTCTGCCGTATACTGTTAACAGATCATGCGTTGGCGAAGAGTTTGCAAAAATGCATTATCAACACCTACATCGAAACCTCCAAACTCACCAAGACCCAAGTTCACAGTTACATATTCGTACAGTTGTCAAACTGTTTTTATTTTTATTTATTTATAATTATTTATTTATTTATTTTTGCTTCTTGAGTCATACAGCATGTTATAAGATTTTCGTGGCAGTCAGTCAGTACTGATTTTCAGTGACTTTAACTAGTTGCTAACACGACTGATTGCAGAAATTGTATGAATTGTTATACTTGTTTTCCCATACACTAGATCGTTTGGCGTTTTCATTTCAATATCCAGAAACTTTTTTTTTAGTCCGAATACATGAACAGATTCACACCCAAACCCAAACCCCAGAAATCTGAACCACACTGTACCATTGGCTGAATCTGGGTATCAAACACTTTAATAAAGGGCCCCAGAGGCTTGTTATTTAGTATAAGCAGGTTTTTTTCCCCATAATATTTATAATAACACTTTGATTCACTTGAAAGATCTGTGTAGGTTACTACAAAACTCACACGAGTAGAAAACGTAATCCCAAGATACCTACAAGCAATGATTGAACTAAACACTTGATTCCTGACATAAGATAATGAAATGCCTCTATAATCATTTCTATTACTGGTATTTTCCTTTCTTACACAATAGAAGAGTTATTGAATCGCGCCAACTTTGAGGAAAAATACCTATATGAAATAAAGCTTTAAATCGATATAAAAATCTACAATCTGTTCACACAATTTTGTTTCAACAATTCTCCAACAAAATCATCAGATCCTGAAGCCTTACGTTTCTTTATTTTTCTAAGTGCAATCAGGACTTTTTAACGAGAAATAGGACGGTTTATAACTTCATTTTCTATTTCTGGCAAATCATGATCATTCTCAAAATATCGGATCTTTCTCAAAATAAATAAAGCTTTAAAGTACTTAAACCAGTCATCTATTGGGATGTTATTCTTATGCTGTTTCCTTATAAAAGACATTTCATTAATACATTCTCAAAGTTCTCTTTGATCATAGACTGACGCTATTGATTTTTCAAACAAACTTTTGTTAAACTGTTTTTTGGTTTGTTTTGTTTTGTTTTTTTGTTCTCAGTAAACATGCTTATATTCTCTTCTGTCCTTTACATATGAGATATTATCACCTTTATCTAAAGTTCTTAGGCATTTTTCAAAGTATTCCACGTACTTTACTCTCATTACATCTGCATTGTTTATCAAACCAAACCCTTGATATTTATTCTGATCAACCACAATAGTTACACAAGATGTACACTCTCTGACACAGTCATTAAACGTCGTCTGTTTAGATTTAGTTTAGTAACAGTAGATGTAGATTCATTCTCGTATCTTGGAATAGAATTCAGTAGGACTTGTACATTCTTTCAAGCAAAGAAGTGAGCATATGAACACGCACACTCAAAGGGCAATGTTTTTCTGATTACAAACTGCAAGAAAGCAGGAACTATCCCTACATGTTGTTTTAAACATGTATCAGAAAATGGTTATACCCGTTCTAGTATATGAGGCTATGAGACTCTTGATGTGTTATAAAAACTTCAAATGAAGTTTCCATTTACACTGAAACACATTGTCAAATATGTTGGAGAAACAGATATAGTTCCCATTTCAAGTCTTGTTCAATGTAGAATGGTATGTAAGCCCATGATTTCTCTCACTTTGACAGAACTCGTGGGATTGGGAGAAATCGTGGTCGTACCCCTCCCACGTTTTCTCTCAATTGCGATTTCTCACAGTGTATGAGAAATTGTGTGAAGTCCCCCATATTTTTTATCGAAAATACTTTCTTTATCATCGGATTTGGTTTCTTGTCATTTCCCAATGCAAATAATAGAGAAAAATGAGAGAGAGAAAAAGAAACGAGAAAAAGGGGGGCGACGACAACAATGATCATGACGACGACAACAATGATCATGACGACGACAGTGGCGTTAGTGAAGACATGAACAATAATGACACTGAAACACAGCTGTTCATTGTATTTCACATAAGATGGATCACTGCAATGCATCGAAATTCTACATCGGAATCAATAGCAAACAACGAAATTCAAGGCAATGTGTATAACTCAAACAGAAACATGATATAATATAATATAATATAATATAATATAATATAATATAATATAATATGACTTGAACGGAATCTTTCCTGGATGTTGGGAATAACATCAAACTGATTCAACTTTCTACATAAATGTGATTGCAAAAAGGTGTTTCACAATGAGTTACCCTCACATAGGGCGTGTGAAAATTGCACCAAATAGTTTTGATGTTTGTTGTGACGCAACCCTTTCTTCATTTCATGCTTTCTCATTTGTTCACCTGTTTGTGTCAGCATCCTTTAGCATGCAAGATTGCACTGCAAAAAGATTCTCAATGTCATAGGAGACACTTAGAACATGAAAATGTTTTAAAAACAGAGGAAGAAGACCAAATCAACCAGCCAAGTGACACATAAGGAAACATACACACACACACACACACACACACACACACACACACACACACACACACACACACACACACACACACACACACACACACACACACACACACACACACACATACCCACTCACTCACTCACTGACATACACACACATTCATACTGTTTTAAACCAGTATTGTGCCATACGTCCATTGTTGGTGTCTTCACAAACGTCACTTTCATTATCATGATCGTCGTCGTTTCCCGCATTTCTCGTTTCTTTTTCTCTTTCTCATTTCTCTCTTAGATTTTTACTGGGAAAAGGCAAGAAACCAACTCTGATGACTAAGGAATTTTTTTTTTTTAAATATAAAAAAGATAAAAGGGATTGCGAGAAATCGTCGGCTTACCTGGTACATTTTTGGCCACGATTAATTGTCGATGCAACTGTTAAAATATCATGTAAAGGATATTCTGTTATATGAAGATTGTTTTCAGATACAGATTTCCCATCCAAGTAGCTAAACTTCATCAATAATAGTTTGATTAACAGCGGTAATGACTGTTTGGTTTTCACAAACATAGGCCTACTATAATAAGGATTTCTTTTGTCGAAATATCACGTAAAAATCTAAAATATAGCCGATGTACATTCAATCACGGAGAAAAACCGCCTAAAGATAATACGTAATGTCTGTTCTATAGGAGCATAAAACAAAACTTTTGTCAAAAAAGATATATCTCACAAATTTCCAGATACGTACATATAACCTTTGATAAAGTTTCGTTGCAGCAATCGTAAGCTGCAGATTGAAATAGGAGGAAGAGAAGGCGAAAACAAAGAGAACATAATTTGCAAGCAGTGTAATATGGGAACTGTTGATGATAAATTTCATTTTGTTTTAGAATGTCCTAACAGTATTGTAAATCGAAATAAATTGATACCACGTAAATATCAATGGCATTTGTCAATGTTCTCTGTTAATGCAGTTTATTTTGTGCTGGGAAGAAAACACAACTTTTAAGCAAATTCTTAATTTCTTTCAATTTATGGAACATAAATGTACATAAACTGTGCGTATTGTTTTCTTAAACGGATCTCACTCACCTACTAGTGGAATATTAGATTTTTGAATATATGATAAAGGCACACAAATCATGGAAGTTTACACTGTTTGCATTTACCAAAGTGGTTGTTTTGACGGGAAAAGCATCGCAGAGCTTCTTCCTTTCGTTGACATTCACAGTCAAACACACGCATATATCGATAGTTACCGATAACATGATGAAAGGAGGCGAAGGAGGCCACTAACGTTTATTCAGATAATGGTTTGTGCATATAAAGCATCTTCAAAAGAAAAAACAAAACAAAACAATCTTTATCAACAAATCTACATTCTTGAATCCGTAGGTGCGTTTGAAGACAAGAGGCAATACATTTATTTCACGTGCTCCCTCGGGGCTTTGAAACAATACACACATACATGTTTTACACACACCATATAAACAAAAAAAGTGATGTAAAAACAAATACAAAAAGCTTACTGTAGCTAACAAGCAAATACAATTCAACAAGTGAATTCTCCTTAGTAATTGACTACACTCCCCAACCCTCCGAAAGTTCTATCGAAAAGAAGAGACAAATGATTTCAATTGAAGCAGTACTCTAATCAGTAAGCAGAATTTTATGGAGTGTGGATGGGTTCTATAGCAGGCCTATGCAGACAAACATTTCTGTCTGATGTTGTCAAAAAGGGACACAGAAACAAACTCATAAGCAATGTCGTTCGTAGAACATTTTTCACAGATTCTTTCATTTCTCAGTAATTTGTCAAAACGCTGTTTATTAATAGGCAGTGCGTTATTGGTTGTTCTAAACTTTACACATTCAATTTCACAAACGTTTCCAGGTTTATGAAACTAGATTTGATTGACAGCTTTGATTGGAGAGACAGTTATTGATCGGTCCTTCAATCTCGTCTGATTCGATGATCATAATTTTGCCGCAAGACAATGTGACTTGTCCGGAATGATCATGCCATTAAAAATGCGTTTGGCGATGGAACGAAGCAGAAGTTGTGACGAAGACAGTGGAAGTTTGACAGATCTATATCCTGTTCTCAAAACAATGAAATGTCAAACGATGTGATGTGCTTATGAACAGCTAAGGTCTGTTTCCAGCACACGTTGGACAAACATGTTTCTGATGGTGAGCAAAAAATAAGAATTGGATCGTTGTGTATCTACCGGTAGGTATAACTCTCCAGTCCCATCTCTTACTCCATCGTCTTTCCACCCCCGGCCTTATCGGTTTGTTGTTGAACAGCAGGAACGTTTTGTTTGATTTCATTGCCGAGGTACTTATATTGTTGATACCAACATGCAGGAGTGTCATTCCAGGATCGCGTTCTTCGTTTACTTCTGTTTCAGTTCGGTCATCAATTATTGTTGCTTTTTACATTGGAACCCAGAATCCTTGTGACTTTCTAAGTCATTCTACACCTTAATGTATTAAGTTGTGTGTGTGTGTGTGTGTGTGTGTGTGTGTGTGTGTGTGTGTGTGTCTGTCTGTCTGTCTGTCTGTCTGTGTATGTGTCTGTGTGTGTGGGTTGTGTTATTTCATTGTCTTGTATTGCATTGTATCATAGCATTGTATGGTATTGTGTTGTATTATCTTGTCTTGTATTGTATCACTTTTATTGTATGAGTGAAATTCAAGCAGCTCTCGGGAGAACGCGTCGCCAACCATTTATCTCTTTCCCCTCTTTTCTGTCTACAAGCATATACATATTTAAAAAAAACACACATTTGTAACATCCAGATTTGGTTATACATAGACAATTGACATTATTACATATATAGGACAGGAAAATAGGACAAAATAAATAGAACACGAAAAAAGAAAGAAAAAAGACACCAAAAAATATGACATACAAATATAGTGATGATAAGTGCTGCGCCTTAGTAAACAAATTATTTGAATATGTTGTCATATACAAGAGAAACCATCCATTCCACCCAGAATATATCGTTGAAGTATCATTTTAAGATTTGAAAAGTTTTTCGTGTTAACGTATTTTTTTGTTCTTTCCAATCAATCACATTATCTCTAGGTCACCAGTGAGTGTGTGTGTGTGTGTGTGTGTGTGTGTGTGCGTGCGCGCGCGCGTGTGTGTGTGTGTGTGTGTGTGTGCGTGCGTGCGTGTGTGCGTGCGTGCGTGTGTGTGTGTGTGTGTGTGTGTGTGTGTGTGTGTGTGTGTGTGAGTTCATGAAGAAGGAAAACCAGGTCCTTTGATAAAGGAGAAAATAAGTATAAATATCTAGGGATACTGACAATAAGTACAATTTTACCGCTAATAATCATTTTGTTCACAAAAAACAAACAAAAAAGTCCAGCATATACATATTAAAAAAAAAACAGCTGCAAGAACTAACCAAAAATAGACTGAAGAGAAGCAGCTTCAACCACCTGGCAAAAGAACTGCTGAGAATTTATTGTTTACAAAAGTTCAGAAGCCTCAGTGTCAGTGATAAAGTATTACATAATTTTTGCAGATGTTTATTGAATCAGTACTAACATTCTCTTTTATATGTTTTCTTTTATAAGCTTAAGTGTGAAATGGCAGAATGTATCGAAGCAACCACAGGACTCGCTCCCCTGGACACCAAACGAGAAGAGAAAGTTCTCATACAGCATGAAAAACTCCGAAGACTTCCCTCACACCCAGCCCACCAACAGCTGCAAGAACTAACCAAAAATAGACTGAAGAGAAGCAGCTTCAACCACCTGGCAAAAGAACTGCTGAGAATTTATTGTTTACAAAAGTTCAGAAGCCTCAGTGTCAGTGATAAAGTATTACATAATTTTTGCAGATGTTTATTGAATCAGTACTAACATTCTCTTTTATATGTTTTCTTTTATAAGCTTAAGTGTGAAATGGCAGAATGTATCGAAGCAACCACAGGACTCGCTCCCCTGGACACCAAACGAGAAGAGAAAGTTCTCATACAGCATGAAAAACTCCGAAGACTTCCCTCACACCCAGCCCACCAACAGCTGCAAGAACTAACCAAAAATAGACTGAAGAGAAGAAGCTTCAACCACCTGGCAAAAAAACTGCTGAGAACTCACAGCGACATCCTCCCCAGCACCCCTAAAGAACGAGAGCCTCTCCAGGATGCCGAAGAATGGAATCTTCAGCAGGACGGCGTGTTCTACAGACGTGCCAGGAGTGACCAGCAAGGGAGACCAGCCAGACTACATGCTGAAGACCCTCACGCTGGAGATGTTGCACGCAAAGTACGACGCCTCAGTGTGGACTCGCATCTACACTGATGGATCTGCTGATGCAGCCATTCAGAATGGAGGAAGTGGAATCTACATCAGTCATCCAGATGGCCACACCTCCACTCACTCTCTGCCTGCGGGTGTACGCTCGTCTAACTACCGGGCCGAACTTACTGCTCTGAGAGAAGCTGCCAGACTGATCAAAGCAGACCAACACCCGCCTGAACACGTTGTCTTTCTGACAGACTGTAGATCAGTCATCCAAAAATTGCAGTCACCCAGTGAGCAGTTGGAAAGAGACACACAGCGCCTGTTGGCGATCTCTCGCTACACACACACGTCGCTGTCCAGTGGATCCCTGCCCACTGTGGTCTGGCAGGAAACGAGGAGGCGGACAGACTGGCCAAGTCTGGCAGCAGACTGGAGCAGACAAACCAGCCAGTCTCATACAGGGAGGCAAAAACTCTGGTCAAATGAAAATTCAAAAACATATTCCAGCAACAACATAGTTATCCACCTGATGACCAGATGCCTCACCTGCAGCGATTCCAGCAGACAATCATATTCTGACTACGCACGGGGCACTGCCGCCTGCGAGACCACATGTACCGAATAAAGCTGTCACACACTCCTGACTGCCCGTGTAAGACAGGCCCACAAACCCCGGAGCACATCCTGCAGTCCTGCCCCCCTGTATCAAGATGCACGGACGCAGCAGTGGCCCTATGGAGCCACACTGGCAGAAAAGCTCTGGGGCACCAAAGAAGATCTCATCAAGACCACCACCTTCATCTCCAGCATAGGACTGCAAGTCTGAGACCATGATCACGGGGAACGCAGAAGAAGAAGAAGAAGAAGAACTGAAGAGGATAGAAAATGTCTGCAGTAAGATCATAGGGATGAGACAAAATAGACAGCTGTTCTCTTCCAACAGCGAGTCACACCAAAAGCGAAAGTGATTTCAACTGACAACAGCCATGCTATCAACTATGGCCATGTGGAAAACGCTACATGACTCTTAGATTTAAAACTCTTCGAACTAAAAACAGTTATGTTCCTGTTTCAGTTGTTAAACAAATAACGTTTAGCCCCTTTTTTGATGTCACGTACTGGACTGAATAGGTTGTATCGAATGTGTGTGGGGACGAGAAAGTGTGAGGGGTATGGGTGTGCGTGGATGGGCGTATGTGTGTGTGCGTGTGCGTGTGCTGCGTGCATGTCTCCATGTGTGTATGGATGCGAGAGAGAGAGAGAGAGAGAGAGAGAGAGAGAGAGGATTTTAGGAATACAAGTTTAGCTATTTAAACTACATAGATGTTAATTTTACAGAATTTGAATTGAGATGTATTAGTTTATTATAAGGATGCTTATCTTACTGATGTAATTGATGCTTTGTTGACTGAAATTGTTGCTTTTATGTCTGTAATTGATGCTCCTATTCCTTGTTTGTTTAAGATTTGTGTGTGTTTAACAGATTAGTATTAATTTATATTGTCCTCACCACCACATGTTTTTGATGCCTTGTGCGGCACGCGGGCCGGTGTGCGCGCGCGCACGTGTAAGTGTAAGGATGCAAAGCCTTTTTGTGTGTGGCTTGTTTTGTTGTGACTTTGCTGAGTGCAGTTTTGTTATGTATGTTGTATGCCAAATTTTAACCGTTTTGCTTGTAATCTGTATATATCGCAGACTTCTCCACACTTGACTTCTCTATTAAGGTAATAAAGCTATTCTGATTCTGAAGAAGGAAAAAAAGGACACAGAGACAGCTATGGGAAATATGAAACATAAATCTATTGATGATGGTGATGATGATAAGGATACTTATACTTTCGGATGCTCTGTTGATATATTCCTCTAAGCACTGTCATCATGTATTCACACAAATGTTTGTTTTGTTTTCTGACACTTCTTCCACAAAATATCTGAGAAACCTGTTCAGAATGTTATCCATAGTGCTGCTAAAAAATATACATGACTGTTTTCTGTGTGTGTTTGTTTATTTGTTTTGTATGTATACGTGCCATTCAAAAGCTCAGATTTTAGAAAACAAATCAAAAACAAAAACAACCATCTTTGCACCTCGCATGTGATGGCGACATTTGAAAGAGAGACTTCCTTGCCCTTTTCACTTAATGAACCTGGTGCTCTTCCCAGAAGTGTACTGGCATTGCCAGACTGAATATAAAGAACTGTTGTTGTTTTTAAAAAAAAATTTTTTTAGCCACAGTTAGTGCAGCGAGACAAACTATTTCCAGAAGAAAAAAAAATGTTAATTGTTTGCCATTCATACACACACACACACACACACACACACACACACACACACACACACACACACACACACACACACACACAGATACAACCGAAACACAGGGTCATAACATAGACTGTTTACACAGGTGAGCCAAAACCGACATTGTGAACAGTTTTTATTACGACTATACCATGTTTGTTTTTATTCAATCACGAGGTATTGGCATATCGATCCGAGAGAGAGAGAGAGAGAGAGAGAGAGAGAGAGAGAGAGAGAGAGAGAGAGAGAGAGAGAGAGAGAATGAATGAATGAATGAATGAGTGAATGGATTTTCTTTTTAAGGGTAATAGGATAAGCAAGCATCCAGCAAGCATCCAATGCTTTTTTCATCCAGCTCTCACGGAAGGAAGGAGGGAGGGAGGGAGGGAGAGAGAGAGAGAGAGAGAGGGGGAGGGGGAGGGAGACAGATGGATAGAGACAGACAGAGAGATAATGGGTCTTGCATTCTTCAGCGAGAGTTGATTCACTGCACTTAGTGTCAACAAGAGCAGCTGAACATGAATGTAGATCATGCAAATGCTGAAGCGATTGCGTCCCTTGTCCACTCCGCCATCAGAGTGACCTCTCTTGGGACAGGCGATATTGAGCTTTGGTTCTCTCGGGAATTGGCGCGCATTAGCACTCGCGTGGGATATTAAATGGCTTGTGTTGGTTTTTCCCATCTTTAGCTGTTTACTTCTATGGGACTGCGCACGCTAGCGTGTGTGTATGTGTGTATGTGTGCGCGCGCGCACGAATGTGTTTGTATGTGTGTATTTATGTTGTGTTGAGGGAATGTATAGGAGCGAGAAGAGCATTGGTGGTGACAGAGCAGAGAGGATATTAGTGTATCAGCACCATCATCCATTTGACTGTCAAAGTCGTTTACACACACACACACACACACACACACACACACACACATGCAGAAAGCATTCACACACGCACACCTCTGCACAGTTTCTTGTTGCATATGATGAGTGACATAAAGATGAAGGCCAATGGCAGTGAAGCAAATTGCTATCAACAGATGGACACTCTCAGGGGACCATGTTCAAACCAGAGGCAGGATGGGGAAATAGCGCCTAATTGCCCTTTGTTGTTTTCACCTCACTCGCTAATTCACGTTTTATTCTGGTTCCCTTGGGACAGGAGAGAGAGACAGAGAGAAAGAAAGAGAGAGACAGAGACAGACGCAGACGCAGATGATTTATTCATTAAGGCCATAGCCCCATATGAATGAGGGCGGTAACAAAATATATATATATTACCGTAACTGGCAATAAGCATTCAGCTGCTTACACAGTTAAACTATAGAAATTAGGACATTACTATTTCTCTGAACTTAAAAGCTTTATATAAGTACAATGCGAGATTTCTTATAACACCGTCGTCAGATGATGCCATCAACAGACAAAATTTAAACAAACAAGGGCGTTCATAATGTTTCTTTGAAACAAATTTTACACGAATATTATGCAATACAGGACACTTCAGAACAAAATGAACTTTATCTTCCGTTGACTCTTTGCATAAAGGGCACAGGTTCTCTGGACCTTGCGATTGGAATGAACTTCCTCTTTCGCTTCGTCAAGTCTCTACACTCAGCTCTTTCAAGTCTGGCCTTAAAAGCCACCTCTTCCCAAAATAGCCTCCCTTGCCTGCCCTTCCTTGTCTTTAGTTTCTACAGTTTTAGAGTTATGCATGCGTGTGAAAGACTGGTGCGAAAGCACTTTGATTTGTCTCTGCACAAGATCCAGCGCTATATAAATACCATTATTATTTTTTTTTATAGCGATACCCGTGCAAATTGATTTCAGAAATACCAAATCTAAATCGTGTTAATATGAATCGTAAGTGTTTGTCAATATTAAGCAAAAGATAATTTTTAACTAAATGTGTAGAAGTATAAGCTCTATAGGAACAGAATCGATCACTGGATTGGACATGACTTTCCCAGTTTTGCCATCTACAGTCTATTAAACGTTGATGAAAAGATTTCAAAAATATATTCTCATTACCGACTCCTTGATATTCCCATACATATCCAAATCCCAATTCACATAGGCAAGTTCGTATATTTGAAGCCCAGTTTCTTTTTCCTCTAACATCTAAATTATACAGCATATTATAGGATTTCCGTGATAGTCTATCTTTGCTCATTTTTAATAGTTTCAACCAGTATCGAACACATCTCACAGCAGAATTTAAATTTATTGGATACCTATTCGTCTCACCGTATACTAAATCGTTTGGTGTTCTCATTTCAACTCCTAGAAACCTTTTAAGTCCAAATAAGTGAACAGATTCACATTGTAAAGTAGCATTCTTATCTAAGCCCCATAATTCTGAGCCATGTTGTACTATGGGTTGTATCTGGGTATCAAAAATCTTAATAAAGATATCCAGAGAATTGTTGTTCAGTATAAATAATTTCTTCATAACATGTAACAATGCATTTTTTGCCCTGCTTGAAAGATCCCTACATGCAGCTACAAAACTCAAACGTGTAGAAAAAACAATTCCAAGATATTTGTAAGCATTAACAACTGGCATGGCAGCACCTTCCCTTGCTGCCAAATAACCACCTTTCCTGAAAATAATTATATTACTTTCATCCAAATTCACTTTTAATTGGAAGTTAGTAGCTGAATTTTTCAGGTTATTTAGTTACGCCTGTAGACCAATAGCTGTTTCTGAGAGCAAGACTATATCATCAGCAAGTAATAATATAAATAGTTCTATAAAATCAGTTGTAAATATCGCACCATGTCTTCCCCGGTCAATTACTTCTAATGCTAATGCATTAATGAACAATGAAAACAAAACAGGACTACAAACATCTCCGTGTCTTACCCCCCTTGTACAACTTATATAATCAGTAAGTTTGTTACCACACCTAATTCTTGTTTTCACAACGCTATACATACTCTTAATACATTTGAAAAGCTTCCCTGTTATGCCATGTTTTGTCAGAATAGGCCATAGTTAATTTCTATTAATAGAATCAAACGCCTTTTCAAAATCAATAAACGCTACAAAAAGTTTACGATTAAGGGAAAACTGTTTCTGAATAAGAGCCATAAGAGTAAACATGTGATCGATTGTTGGATATCCTCTCTTTTAAACCCAGTTTGTTGTTCACCTGTTATGTTGTTATGCTCTACATACTCCTGAATCCTATGGTTGATAACTGTACTATACACTTTACTACTGATATCAGACAATGAAATTCCTCTACAGTTATTAGTATTATTTATGTCACCTTTCTTTTGAATCGGTAAAGTAATAGATTCACACCAATTTTTAGGAAAAAAAAACCCTTATCAAATAAAGCATTGAATAATTTTGTCAAAAAACTACAAACTGTTCACATGAAGATTAAAAAAAAATCCTCAATTATGCCACCAGGACGTGCAGCTTTACGATTCTTTAATTTTCTAAGTGCAGTCAAAACTTCTTCTTTAGAAATTGGTCGATTAAGAAGTTCATTTTCCACTTCTGGTAGGCCATGATCATCACTGCTGTTGTGACCTGAATCTGTATCTAGTAAGCTTTTGAAATGTTTTAACCAACTATCAACGGATATATCATTCTTCGGTTGCCTCTTTTTGGATGAAATTTTATTCATACATTCCCAACATTCCTTTTGATCTTTGACAGATGCTATCAAGTTATTCAACAAACGCTTATTATAAATTCTTTTCTTATCATTACAAAGATTTTCATATTCTTTCCTAGCCCTTACAAACATAATATTATCATCTTTATCTGAAGTTCTACGAAACGTTCTCAGTAACCTGCGAAGTTTTCCCCTATAACATCTGCATTCCTCATCAAACCATCCCTCTTGTTGTATATTACGATCCACGCTAATACTTTTCTTCATAGAAGCTGCACATTCCCGGATACAGTCATTGAACGATTCTAAGGCTTCATTTATATTTACATCAATGAGATCGAGAGCCATTTTCAGTTTATCATTAATTACTTTTTCATTCAACTTACCATGGAATTAGCGGCTACATTGATCGTTCCACACATATTTTTCTATCACTAATATGGTATTACAATTATTATTTTTGAATGAGTTAACGTAGGAAAAAGGGATACGGTACTCAAGGGGAAAATGATCAAAATCAGTTCGATCAGCAATACACAGTTCACATACATCACAAACCATTTCATATAAATCATTTGACAAAATAAAATAATCATTAAGACTGCTTCCATTTTCACCTGTATATATATATATATATATATATATATATATATATATATATATATATATATATATATATATATATATATATATATATTGTGACCTTCCTGGTCACCGTTACATGCTCCATTCAGTATTGTCAGACCCAATGCAGTGCACATGTTTAGCATTAATTTACCATAAGAATTTACGTGTGTGTCCTGAGAGCAACGATTACAATTTACTGAACAACTTTTGTAATAAGAAGATTCAATATTGTCATTTAATAGTTTTGAAGGAGAAATATTTGAGATACGACTGTTAAGATCACCACATAACATTATATACACATCATTATGTTCTAACATCAGATCAGTCAGACATTCTTCAAGAACAGAAATACCATTATCATAAAAAAAGCATAGAAAGGAGAACCTTCTGGTGGTACATAAGTACATATGTAAAGAACGTCTTTCAAGCATCCAAACAACTGCTTATCAATAATGAATGCGCATAAATTGTGTGTGTAATTTGCGTATGAAGGGACAAAACCCATTTCTCATCAAACATACTATACCACCTGATTTCCTCCCTTGCCTGGTGAATTTAATAGCAGGTTGAACCCAGGAAATAAATCAGTTTGACAATCTTCTTTAAATGTTTCGACAAAACACACAAAATCAAAGGACGACACATGTGAAAAGAAGTAATTAAACATAAACTTAGAACGCAAGCCATTGACGTTCCACGAAAGGAAGGAAAATGATCTTGTGCTATCTACAGAAAGAGGGCTTGAGGGTTCGGAAGACGGAAAAGAGTAATTTACAAAACGATTCGCGTTTTGACCCCCCTCCCCACCGGAACGCAACCTGTCATTCCTCCTCCGTGGTTTAACAACCGAAGCATGAGAAACCTCACACGAAGGTGAGTTAGCTTTTTCCGTTCGCGCATCTCCACCCGAGCATAAGCTTTCATCAACTGAATCCCCACGTGCTTTACCTGCGGAAGCCGGGGGTCTGTTTGAATGGACATGATAATTTTTCTGCGTCGATCTTTCGTTTGTACCCCTCTCAAAAACAGCCGTTTTTGAACCATGACAAACGCAAGGCCGGCCAGTATCCTATCTCATTTCCCTCAAGGAGCCTTGTGCATCCAGGAAGTACTTTTTCCCCTCAATGAACAAGAGACAGAGACAGAGAGAGACAGAGAGAGGTATGGTGTGGGGTAGAGTACTGAGGAAAAAGAAAGAAAAAAGACGGCTCGGAATGACCATTTCTGGGTCACGCGGAGTTTCCTCTTTGATCCGGCTACGTAGGAGACAGCTCCGTTTGAATGGTCGCTGTTGTCGGGAATGATGCTGCATGGCGAAATCCAAGTCTGGAGCATTTGTTGTGACTGATTGATTTTTTTTTTTTCTGAAGTGTATTCCCGAACACTGGTGGACGAAGGAAGGTAGGGGAAGTGATAGCACAACTTTTCCTTGTTCTCGGCTGACTTCCTTAAAGGGTGGTGTTTGTGGACAGGTTTCTTTATTGTAAACCAGTGATAGGAATCGATCAGTTGCAAATTCGATTGCTATATGCTTATGACTGATTAGTGTGACATAAATGTTGTGTCTGCTAGTCTTTCTTCTTCACCTTCACATATTCCATAACCCAGTGGAGGGTTGTCGGGGCACCACAGATGATTTCCAGACCGGTTCTCTCCATCGGTTCCTGTCTCTCGCAGCACAGCTCTCTGTGAATCTGGGAAATACATCTGTCCATTCTTTGATGTTGTCCTGCCACATTTCCTTTCACCTCCCTCTCTTCCTACTGCCTGGTATGGTGTCCTGCAGAATGGTCTCTGACAGCCCGTCGGATCTTGGGACGTGTCTGTACCATCTGAGCTTCCTCCTCATGATGACAGTTAGGAGGTCATGGTGGGGTCCAATGGCTTGGGTGATCTTCTGTCGGACCTCACTATTTGTGATGTGCTCAGCGTAGGAGATGTCTAGTAGCTTTCGGAAGCATCTCATTTCTATGGCTTGGATCTTCTTCTGGAGGTTTCACAAGCATAGAGAAGCATTGATTGAACCAGTGAGCGCATACGTTTTACTTTTAATCTGAGTGTGAAATTTTTAGCTGAGTGTGAAATGGGCTTCAGTCGAGTGAGCGCTGCTGTAGTCTGCGCTACACCCATTGTTGGCATCTTCATCCGCCATTGCAGCCGGTGGGAGAAGTCTCCTCTTCCGCCAGCTCCTACGTCGGGATGACCTATTTGTATTTGACCCATATATGGGGGCTGGTTCGTGGGCGCCGGGGCTTATCCACACACTGGTGGGCCATGCACGCGTGCCACACGTTATATATGGGGGCCAGCAACCATCTCCCTTAAAAGCCATCTTTAGTGATATGCCAAATCTGGCAGAGACTATCCCTCTCCAGATCGGATTTTAATGTTGGGTTTGCTCCCCACATGCGGCAGGTATTACTGAGTTACATGGTCACCAGTAGCAGAGAAGAGCCTCTGACCTGACCTGGATGAGGATGCCAACATTAGGTAGGGAGACTTGGAATTACGCCCTTCAGCACGCCGCAAGAACTGCTGTGGACCTGCGACATTTAGGGCTTATCTTCCCGGAGTGTGAAACCTGGATTTGGCGGACTGCGCGGAAGAAACCATCAATGGTTCAACGGGCAGAAAGGTGATTCTCTGCAATGCTCCGTGGAACGCTATAAGGGCGCAGTGAGACACATGCAGAACACTGCTGGCCATCTACTGCATCCTGACCTATCTCCAGCCCTTTCGACTGTGTCTTGCCACTGGGTCCAGATAGGCCGGGACGAGAGTGCGAGGCTGAAGACCTGTGGAACTCTCCCTCACTTTAGTCCAAGTCAAGGGCAAGTCATGACTTCAAATTACACCGTGCAACACTTCAAGTCCTGTGGTGATGGGGGAGTGGCGAAGCAGCAGGTGTGGATACACTGGAAGCTGCACACAGGCGGCCCAGGGCATAGGGTCGCCCTCTTCTGGACTGAAGCAGCAGTGGAATTCGGCATCCCCCTCGGTATCTGAGCAGCCATCTGCTAATCTCCATGGAGGAAGGGGCTAGAAAAGGTGCCTCAAACACTGCCTGCTTCACTTCTCCCTGCCAGCTTACCGCGGCTGGTGGGGATTCCTCATAGCAGTCGACAAACAAAAACGAAGAAGGAAGTGACGTGCTCAACCTTGGCACCTGGAACGTGAGAACTCTGCTGGATGACATCAAGGCAGACAGACCAGAGAGAAGAACTACACTGCTTGCCAAAGAGATAGCTCGCTACAATGTGGACATAGCAGCTCTCAGCGAAATCCGCGTAGCAGACTAGAGCCAGCTTAAGGAACATGGTGGTGGATACACGTTCTTCTGGAGTGGTCACAGCAGCGCTGAAGGCCGAGAAACAGGTGTGGGATTTGCCATCAAATCTCACCTTGCCTGTAAACTCACCAAGCTTCCAGAGTGTATCAACGACCGCCTGATGACACTTCAGCTCCCACTCTCAAACAAGAAGAGTGCAACGCTGATTAGTGCCTATGCTCCCACCATGACCAACCCAGATGACATTAAAGACAAATTCTATGAAGAACTTGATACCCTCATTTCAGCAGTCCCACAGTCAGAGAAGCTCATTGTTCTCAGGGACTTCAATGCCAGAGTAGAGACAGACTACCAAACCTGGGAAGGGATCAGCACTGGCAAGTGTAACAGCAACGGCCTTCTGCTTCTCAAGACACATGCCACGCATGACCTTGTCAATGCCAACGCCCTGTTCCGCCTATCCACCCGTAAGAAGACGTCATGGATGCACCCTCGCTCGAGGCACTGGCATCCTATGGACTACGTCATCACCAGGAAGAGGGAGAGGCTGGACGTCAGAGTGACGAGAGCCATGTGCGGTGCTGACTGCTTGACCGACCACCGCCTCATTATGTACACATTTAGGCTTCACATTCTGCCCATGAAAAGACCCCAGGGTCAGAAGACTGCAAAGAGGCTGAATGTCTCCAAGCTGAAAAGCAATAAGATTGCACGACAAATCACAGACGACCTTGAAGGGAGATTGCCAGACACACTACAGGAAGATGGGATCAGCGTTGAGGAACAGTGAACGGCCTTCAGAGGCACTGTCTACACTACTTCCCTCGAACATCTTGAACCAGCAACCCGAAGAAACCAAGACTGGTTCGATGAGAATGATGAATAAATGCAGGCACTGATAACACAGAAATATCAACTGTTCAAAGCGCATATTAACGATCCCACGTCACAAGCCAAGTGAGATGCCTTGCTAACGCAAAAAGAAAGGCGCAGAAGAAACTTCGCGAGATGCAGGACAGCTGGTTCAGCAAGAAGGCAGATGAAATCCAGAGCTACGCAGACAGCCACGACACAAAGCGCTTCTACCATGTGCTTAAGGCTGTATACGGGCCCCAGTCCTCTGGCTCCTTAACCCTCCTAAACGCAGATGGGATGCAGCTGCTGACAGAGAAGAAGCAGATTCTGGAGCAGTGGGCTTCACTTCAACAACGGCCTCAACCGTCCTGCCAACATTAACGACGAGGCCGTTGCTCGCTTGCCCCAGGTACAGATCAACAAGGACCTCGACATCCTCTCCACAGAAGATGAAGTCGGGAAGGCAGTGAAGCACCACTCCTGTGGCAAAGCACCAGGATCCGATGCAATCCCTGCTGAGGTATACAAAGCAGGAGGCCCTGCCATGATGCAAAAGCTGACTGAACTCTTCCAGTCCGTGTGGAACTAGGGACAGATCCTGTAACAGCTGAAAGATGCCAGTATAATCCACACCTACAAGAGGAAAGGCAACCGCCAGTCTTGCAACAACTGCTCAGGCATCTCTCTCTTGCCTATTGCTGGGAAGATTCTGGCAGATATCCTGCTCAACAGCCTTCTCCAACATCTTGAGCAAGGTCTCCTCCCAGAAAGTCAGTGTGGCTTCCGAGCTGAACGGGGGACTATAGACATGATTTTTGCTGTGCGCCAACACCAGGAAAAATGCCAGGAGCAACACAGCGACCTCTTCATGACCATTGTCGATCTGACCAAGGCTTTCGATACGGGCAGCACAGAAGGCTTGTGGAAGATCATGGTGAAGTCTGGCTGCCCCAGCGAGATAATCACAATCGTCCGACAGTTCCACGACGGCATGATGGTGAAAATTCTGGATGACAGAGACAAGTCAGAGGCCTTCCCAGTGACAAACGGCGTCACAGAAGACTGCGTTCTTGCCCCTACCCTGTTCAGCAAGGTATTCTCTCCCGTGCTAACAGATGCCTTCTGTGACTGCGAAGAAAGAATCCACATCAGGTACAGGACTGACGGGAGATTGTTCAACCTCAGGTGCCTGCAGGCTGTTACGAAGGTCATCGGAGGCTTCTTGTTTGCTGATGACTGCATACTCAACACCAGCACAGAGCAGAAGACCTAGAGTGAAATAGACTGCTTCTCACGAGCCTGCGACAACGTTGGTCTCACCATCAGCATCAAAAAGACCAAAGTTATGTACCGGCCTGCCCCAGGAAAGTCATACCAGGAGCCGCGCATCACAGAGAAGGGGCAGTCGACAATTTTACCTTCCTGTGCAGCACGCTGTCTTGCGCAGTGAACGTAGACACTGAGGTCAACAACAGGATCGCCAAAGCCAGTACCATCTTTGGGAGACTCCGTGCGAACGTCTGGGAGTGGAGAGGACAGCGCTACCAGGACTCAGAGAGGACTCAACTGAAGGTCTACGCGGAGAGGACTCAGCTGAACGTCTACAGTGCAGTGGCCCTTATCACCCTCCTGTATGTCAGCAAGACCTGGACTCTACACAGCAAACACGTCAAACCGCCTACAATCGCTTCTCTGCGGAATCCTCCACATCAGGTGGCTGGACAAAGTCCCCGACACGGAAGTCCTGGAACGAGCTGGCATCTGCAACGTCTATACCATCCTGCAGAAAGCCCAAGCCAGGTGGGCTGGACATGTGGTTAGAATGCCAGACAGTCGACTGCCTAAGCAGCTGCTGTATGGAGAACTGTGTCAGGGCAAACGCTCAGTTGGAGGGCAGAAGAAACGCTACAAAGACTGCCTGAAAGCGTCCCCCATAGACCAGGACGTCGACATCAACACGTGGGAGATGCTTGCTCTGGACATCCGGCTTGGCACAGCAAGATCACCACAGGAAAACGTGTAGCTGAAGCCAGGTGCAGGTTGCGAAGCGCAACGAAAGCGTGCTATGCACAAGGTCCGAGCAGCATTAACTGCCACACAACAGCACCCACTCACTTGTGTCCCACATGTGGGCGAGCCTTCAGGGACTGGACTGGCCTCATCAGTCACCTCCAGATCCACAGCCACCAATCTTTCATCTGATATTCAAAGCCATGGTCATCTTCGAATCCGAAGGACGAACATCATCAGTCTGCGTTAATCTGTGACAAATGCACTCAGATGCGTGATACTAGAAACAGATTCCAAAGACTGCCCATTGACTTTGATATCAGTGCTAATGCCGTTGGTGTTGTTCGTCATGCTGTTTGTCTTTTCTGCACTGATTTCCATTCCACGTGCCCTGGAGATGATGTCAAGTCTATCTACCAGGTTGGAGAGTTCCTCTCAAGCCATCAGTGTCATCGGCGAACCGAAAATTTGTAACAGTTCTGCCTCCGGTGGTGACGGTGCCCTCATGGTCTTCTAATGCATCCGACCTGATACGTTCCAGGAATATGTTGAACAGTGTAGGGGATAGAAGACAACCCTGTCTAACTCCAACGGTTGTCCTGAACCGATTGAACCGTTGTGGAGGACTGCACTTGTTGCCTTGTCTTTTTGTTGTTGGAAAACTCGGATGAGTTTGGGGCTGATGTATTTTCTCATATTCGCCACAAAGCCTCGTGCCACACTGTATCAAACGCTTTCCTGGAATCTACGAAGACATGGTATAGAGGTTGCTGGTGTTGAAGTTATTTCTCGCATATTATTCTCAGATTGAAAATATGTTCTGTGGTGCTGCGTCCAGTTTGGAAGCCCGCTTGTTCTTTGGAGATGGTTTTCCCAGCTTGAGCTTTCAGTCTGTTCAAGAAGTCTCAGTAATACCTCCCTCGGGTGGTTAGTTAGGCTAATTGTATGGTAATTTTGGTACAATTGCAGGGTTCCTTTCTTTGAGTGTGGTAACTAGAGACTGCGTCCAGATGGTAGGCCATTCTCCTGTCTTCCAGATTCTCTCACAAAGAGCTGAGTATGTTGATTGTGTCTTCTTCTCCTGTACGAGTTCTGCAGGTACGTTGTAGATTCTGGCTTGTTTTCCTTTCTTCAATGGATTTACTGCTGCCTCAAACTCTTCGTGAAGAATTGGTGGCTCTTCCGCCTCGGTTGCTTGAGGGCAACTGAGTGGAGAAATGGCGTTACCTACGCGTCCGCATAGGAAGTGAGAGAATCTGAGCGCAATGGTTCGAATCCCACAGTCGCCAGTATTTTCTCCCCTTCCACTAGACCTTGAGTGGTAGTCTGGCCGCTAGTCATTCGGATGAGACGATAAACCGAGGTCCCGTGTGCAGCATGCACTTAGCGCACGTAAAAGAACCCACGGCAACAAAAGGGTTGTCTCTGGCAAAAATCTGTAGAGAAATCCACTTCGATAGGAAAACAAATAATATTGCAGCAGGAAAAAAATACACAAAAAAATGGGTGGCGCTCTCAGTGGAGCGACGCGCTTTCCCTGGGGAGAGTAGCCCGATTGTGATGTTCACCACTGGGACTGTGCCAGGTCATTCGGTGTGATGCTTTGTGAGACCCTAAAGCGTTCGTTTTTACCTGTCTGCTATATTTAGTCACTGGAAAGACCTGCCTCGTATTGTGAGCAATGTTGCGCAAGGGGAGTAAGTTCATTCGATTTATTTCTTGGATATTTTTGTTCACTTCCCGCGAGCATTCGATTTTCCCCCCAACTGATAAAGTTGTGATATATTCATGAATCAGTCAGATGGCTCGCATTCGGTATGCATTTTCGTACTGGCAATATAATTATGGGCGTGGAAGATTGTCTCTGTGATTGTGTGTTCAGTCTTGGAGATGCTTTATTTTACTTTGAGATTTAAACGATGGAACACCCCTGAATACGGATTATGGCTGCCAACATGGCGGGATAAAAACGGTCATACATGTAAAAGCCCACTTGTGTACGTACGAGTGAAGGTGGGAGTCGCAGCCCACGAACGAAGAAGAAGAAGAACAAACGATGGAACACCTGGTAGGTTACAGGACATTAGTTCAGGTCAGAAGCGACATCTTAGTCTGGTCAGTCAACATGCCATGTACGGTTTTCACAGAATGAAGGCCTTAGTTCTTACGGTAAAGGTTTACTCAATATACGTGTACTGATACATTCTGAATGGTGTGTGTTATGGTTACTCTACACATGCGTTTCTGATTCCATCAGTTATGTAAATTATTTTGTCTTGTGAATATTTTTGTTTTTTGTGACTCTTATAGTTTGCCTGTAATGAATTGATTCTGACCATAATTCTCTTTGCTTGTCAGTACGTTGTTTTAAAGGAAAACAACATCACCCAATGTGAATGTGAAAAAAGTGCTTCGGAAAAGTTTATTTGTAATGAGAAAGCATTTACACATTTGAATGCTGCAATTGCTATGATTGATAGTCATGTTAATGAAGCCCTTCTATTGTTTAATGAATGTATTCGGTGTCCAGCAAGTAAGTTGTAAGAGGTCAGAGGACTGGTATGATTATTAATGTAATGGGTGAAGAAATATTGTAGATTACTCTACATGCATATTTTTCAGCTATACGTGAGTATAAAAGTACTACTAAGGGGCAACAAGCTGTTCAATGGTTATCTTATGAAAAAAATGTTTTCAAAAGCAACAGGTATTTTTGAACAACGTTCAAATAATATTCAACAAAGGAACAAAATATGGAAGTTTAACAATGGACGAATGGTACCAACATTGCAAAATACAAAAAAAAGTCTAATGCTTTGATTGAAACTATGCTATGGCAGATAACAGTTTTTTTCTTTCTTTCCGTTTAACGAAACGGACTATATTTCAAGAGGAAAGTGGAATAAGCAGTAGCAGTAGCATTTAAAAAAAGGAGCAAAATAGACATACAAGGAGAGAGAGAGAGAGAGAGAGAGAGAGAGAGAGCAGAACAGCAGGAATTCGTGTATTATACAAATACTTCTCACCTTGTGGTTAAGTACACTGCGCCCACGTGGCTTTGTTGAAATTTTGTCTATATGACCTTGACCTTTGACAGCGTAAAGTAGTGTGAGTTCATGAGATTGTTGTCGAAGTGAATGTGCCGAAAAGTTATAAAGGTGAGTACAGCGGATGCATGCTTTTATGTTTTCCATATTCCGTGCCTTTGTTGGTGTCGAGCAGTGTTGTCCACCGTCTTCATTCTTTACCTCCAGCCAACAGCTTCAACAGCCACATACCTCCCTTTCCTTCACAGCTATCGTGTGTGATTAGTGTTCTTTCTGTTTTCAATAATGGGATTGATTCATGTCGATATTGTAATTGTTTCTGTTCCTGCAGCCAGAGCCAGGTGTTCAGCTGGTTTAAGAATGCTGTCCCGTAATTTGTCACTTTGATGGTCTGGAAATTCATTGTAAGAATGCTGTCCCGTAATTTGTCACTTTGATGGTCTGGAAATTATCCCGTAATTTGTCACTTTGATGGTCTGGAAATTCATTGTAAGAATGCTGTCCCGTAATTTGTCACTTTGATGGTCTGGAGATTCATTGTAAGAATGCTGTCCCGTAATTTGTCACTTTGATGGTCTGGAAATTCATTGTAAATGATACACATATTTTTCTCGGTCGTTTTTCTTCAGTTTGTGATTTGTCCTGTTTTTATGCTGTTTATTTATGCAAGAAATGTATACTGAAACACGCACACATGCGCATGCACGCACAAGCATAATTATGTACATATACTCAGAAACACACCTCACCGGGATGTACAAAATGTGATTTTGTTACTGTTCTCTTGTTCGAGCCGGTACTTGTAAACGCAAAGAACAATTCAAATTTGATTTCAATGAAGGACATAATAACAGACTTCTGCAGCAGTCTTGTGAGTTGCAGCTAATTTGTGATCATAATCTGGGCCTCGTTCTGTTCGTTCTGTACACTGCTCCTCTTTCTGATGTCCTTTCTGGTCATTCTGTTCTTCAACACTCTTTTGCTGATGATACTCAGCTACAAGAGTCCGCAGAACTAACCAAATAGATAATCTGATTCAGTCAATGCAAGACTGCATTCTTGATTGTAAATACTGGATGACATTCAACAAACTAAACTTAAATGATTGCAAAACCGAAGCTATGATTATTTCCTCTATGAAAATGTCCACATCTGTTTCTTCTACTGCCTCTATTGTGGCTGGTGATGCCACAGTTCAGTTTTCTAAATCAGCAAGGAACCTTGGAGTCATTCTTGACTTAAATCTCAGTATGCACGCTCATGTAGTCAATCGGACACGCACAGTCAGTTGTGAACTTCGTTTAGTACCTTTTTCTTGAAACTACACTACATAAACTCTTATTTCTGCTTTTGTTCTTTATTCACATAATCGCATTCAGCGAATTCAAAAACTTCAAAACAATGCTGCCCGTCTGACTCAGAGTCTCACATACTGATCACATTTCTCCCCACCTCTGTACTCTACATTGGCTCCACGCTGAAGCGAGAATTGAATACAAAAGTTGCGTGTTTCTGCTATTCTTCTTTCCACTCCACATGACCCACTTATCTTTCTGATCTTATCAGTGCTTACACCTCCCTCAAGAAATCTCCACTCTTCCTCTGACTGTTACCTTCTGAAACTTCATTGTGTCAATGTAAGAACATATGGTGAACGTTCTTTCCTCTTTGCTGCTCCTCACATCTGGAACAACCTTCCTCGTCATATCCGTGCATCTGATTCCATCTCTGCTTTTCATTCGTCACTGAAAACTCATCTTTTGAAAATCTCAGCTTCCTTCTTCTCCAATACAATCCATGTCAGCTCACTTTGGATGCATGGCGAAAGAGAGAGGAAGAGTGGTGGGCGGGGGAAGGAGGGGTTTTGAGAAAGAGTGGTCATGAATGATCCATATCATATTATTAACAAATAGTGAAGAGTGGTAACTCCATTACACAAGGTACACAACTTCAAGTCAGTGATGCTTACGCTACCGATTCAGCTAGCACACAGGTAAATAAAAGGCACATTGGAACAAACCCAGAGAGTTACTACTCTTTACTATTTGTTAATAATTTCATCTCCTGGCCTCATTATTTGTTAATTTCCAGTTGAAAAACCACCGAGGCAACCATGTGTTTGTTCTGTATTGTCCATGTGTCCTGTGTGGCTTGTTCAGGATTAAAGAGGCTATGCCAGTCTTGAATAAAAGTTAATTTGTGTTTGCACATTTCTTCTGTCTTTGCTGCTTTGTGCACATGTCAAATGATCGGTATAAGGACAGGCCCGGCGCTTCCTTTTTCGAGGAAGTGTCTGGGTTTGTTCCAATGTACGACAGTTCCAAAAAAGGTGTACAATTATTTCTTCTTCTTGGCCACATACAGAACATAGGTGCGAGTCAATCACTTTACGGAGAAAAAGACCTGTTGATAGAATTCTTAACAGAAGTCTGTACTATTTCAATTGTGAGTCACATGTTGACTGACGGCATTTTTAGATACAATTTTTTTTTCAAGTTAAATTTTCACAATTTATGTTCCACTTGTTAACTCCTGCAGTTTGAACGTCGGAAACTAAATAGTGTTGTTGCCTTTCACGATTGCTGTCCAAATTTTCGGTTCTAGTAGCTGATACCTAGCAGTCAGTGTAACGTGTAGTTTATTTTGATATATCCTTATAGCATTGATGACACCAATGTGTAATAGGTGATTCGTTCTAACGTTTTGGTATTTTCCGGAAAATTCTCTATAGTCAAGGAAATCACATTCATCATTTAACAAATCTTTCACATGGTATATACATCATTCAGTGAATATGGTTGACGAACGCCAAATGACCCTTCCCTGTTACTTCTATCACGTTACAATAAGGTGGAGGTGGGAGGGGGCTGTCTAAGGTAGTCCAGAACAACAAACCTCTCTTACCACATATTCCTAATGAGGTCGTGTCAGTATAAGACAGCCAGTACCTACCCTTTTCCCTTACTTTCGCCACGTTGTGGTGGGGAGGAGCTTCAATACGATAAAAATAGGAATCCCTCCACCTTTGCTTCCGTTCAGTTTCAACAGGGAGAGACTATCTCAGAAGGACCTCCCCTATTGATAAGAGAAACTGCAATCAGCTTAATGTAATCAGCTTGATTGTTGTATTCACTGCTTGTACCGTGGTATTGATTAGTTGTAAGTAGTGTTTCTTCTCTTGCCTTTATTCATCATTATAATTAGCTTAAGTTGTAGTGTTGTTGTTATCATCATCATCACCATCATTATCATTACTTGTTGTTGTTGTTCTTGCTATTATTGCCTTTATCTCTGAGGATATATAGAGCGGTCAGGAATGAAAGCACTGCACTGCCATGGTTTGGTCTTCTCCTTCTTCTTCTTCTTATCATCAATGTGTTTTTCTCTGCAAGGAATGTGTGCATTTGTTTTTGTTTATGTGTGTGTGTGTGTGTGTGTGTGTGTGTGGAGTAGGAATCGTGTCATGGATATATGTTTTCATGTATATAACACCTGAACAGAATCATGTTTATGGATTATGAGCTGCAATGAATTATTATATGTGAAATCATTCAGGACAGCTTCTTATCTGTCTTATTGCATCCGGTTAATTCTTTTACTATAATATAACGATTGTTCTAATTTGTGTTGTGATGGCACTGTTATTAATGATATTTTATTATTGCCTTTCTCTCTGTGGGAATTAGAAAAACAGGGATGAGTGGACTAGCTGTGTTGTGGCCTTGCTATTGTGTTTTGTTGTGATTTGATGTGGAAGGTGTGTGTGTGTGTGTGTGTGTGTGTGTGTGTGTGTGTGTGTGTGTGTGAGGGTGGTGGTGTGGGGGATGAGAGAGGATGCGCGAGCAGCCTTTTTAAAAAAAAATTTAGATGCGGAGTGACTGATGATTGAATGTCAGTTTAATACCTTTGCATTTACCAAATTCAGCTATCTGAAGCCAATAAAGTCTTGAAATCTTGACGTTTTGCTTTTGTTATTGTAGAAAATAATGTGAGTATTGAGAAGCACAGACACACACACACACACACACACACACACACACACACACACACACACACACACACATACATACACACACACAAACTACACGCACGCACACACACACACACACACACACACACACACACACACACACACACACACACACATACACACACACACACACACGAATGACCACCATCTTTATTTGCACTGGATAGGGAAAAGACCACCAACAACACATCATAAGATACGATGAGCAAGAACATGATGCGCCAATCAGTCACAACAGTTTACTTTGAAGTAGGTCGATTTTCATATATACGTCAAGTTCATCTTCTAAAGTAATGACTGACTGTAGCTCCTAACATATTCATACATAGTTTAAAAACGCCACATGGAATGAAATATAGCAGACACGTACATGACGCCACCAGGGGGAGAGAACGAGCGAGCGAGCGTGCGAGAGAGAGAGAGAGAGAGAGAGAGAGAGAGAGAGAGAGAGAGAGAGACAGACAGACAGACAGACAGACAGACAGAGAAAGAGAGACAGATAGAGTGATAGAAACAGAAATCTACAAAGAGGCAGAGACAGAGACTGAAATATCATTTGGTTCACGGAGATGTTTTGAAGAAAATGCGGTAAACACGGTAAGTATCTGTTGTTTGCTATTATGATAATGGAAATGTTTTTGAATGGCAGTGTTTTGCAATAATACATGATACATGTGCAAGCATGGTTGCAAAATAGCAGTGTTTCTATCCTTTTTCTCTCGTGTTTTGTCGCGATCTTTCAGTCAGTCTTATTCATTCTATATTTTTTGTGAGTTTCCTTTTGTTAGTGTTTTCGTGATTGTTGTTCTCTGGACATTCATCTACTCCCTTTCCTTTTGCGTTGTCTCATCTCTTTCTTTGTCTACCTTCTTGGTTCTGTCATGACCAGTTTGTCTACCTTCTTGGTTCTGTCATGACCAGTTTGTCTACCTTCTTGGTTCTGTCATGACCAATTTGTCTGTCTTCTTGGTTCTGTCATGACCAATTTGTCTGTCTTCTTGGTTCTGTCATGACCAGTTTGTCTACCTTCTTGGTTCTGTCATGACCAATTTGTCTACCTTCTTGGTTCTGTCATGACCAATTTGTCTGTCTTCTTGGTTCTGTCATGACCAGTTTGTCTACCTTCTTGGTTCTGTCATGACCAGTTTGTCTACCTTCTTGGTTCTGTCATGACCAGTTTGTCTACCTTCTTGGTTCTGTCATGACCAATTTGTCTACCTTCTTGGTTCTGTCATGACCAATTTTGTAAACAATTATAACATACGAGTCGTAGAAAACAAAACAGAATTTAACGGAAAAGATATGTCGTTGAAATAGGGTTCTGGTATTAGCACAGCCATTGGCCAAAGATTTCAGTGCATATGACAAGCAATTTGAAGAACATTTCATTACACACGTGCATCCATGAATAAGAAAAATGCATTAAAATCAACATGTGGTAAAACAGTGTACATAAATAGCAGAAAAAAATATAACTAAGAAAGTTTTTGTAAAGTTTACTTTGCTACAAAAATTACCTGGAGAATAAAATCTGGAGGCAGAGAGCGAAATCAAAAATATAATCTGAAATCGATTAACATTTACCGGGGGAGGGGTGAAAAAGTAATTAATTTGTGGGCTTTGAACACAAAAAAGTGAAGTGAGAAAAACAAACAAACAAACCCACATACACAGAGAACCCCAAATAAACAACAACAAAAACAAAACAAAAAACAAACAAAAACAAAAGAACAACAAAAAACAACAATGACAAAAAACAAACAATCCTTCCACTGCAGAAACTATGACAGACGACTGTAGGACAAATGATGTGGCAGGTAATAGTTGGCATTTACATCTGAACCATTCAAAACATCAGCGTCAAAACAGTACAGTGATCTGATGGCACGCTAAGATTCGGCATATTTTAAAGATGTTGAAGAAGTACCTGATTATTCAATGCTAAAGACAATAATAATCTAAGCTATCTTTGGGTGGAAAGGGTTCTTTTTTGATTGCCCGAGAAAATAGTCGGACACACGCAAAGAATGATAAGGAAGTGAATATTCAAATAAAAGACAAAACAAAACAAAAACAAATAGATTAATCAATCAAGGAATAAATCAATGGATAAATAAGTAATCAAATAAATCAATAAATGAATGAAAAAATAGATAAATAAACAAATGAATGAATGAACAGAAATTAAAGACAAAAGACAAAGGCCACCCCTATTCTATGATTCTTCTCTTATGCCTTTTCATCATAATTATGTCATATAATGTTCCGTGAAACTAGCCTATTTGTCAGTACATTGCACGTCAAAAACATCAACAGCATATGACTGCTGAATATTTTTCTTCTTTCAGTAGTTCTTTCAATTGCAGTTGAAGATATTCGTCATGACAGAGCTGTCAAAAATAGGGAACTGTGTGAGATACAGGTTAATATATCATATACGTGGAGCACTTATGATTCTCTATAAAGCTGTAATATGGAAGATGTCCCTGTTATACAAGAGTGACACCATCGGAGTGTAGATGAGGTATTCCTGTCACACAGTAGGTATACTCTGACCTTGTGTGACTGATAGAGAGGAAAATGTATCAGAGACTTTTTGTTTGCTGATGATTGTGCCCTCAACGCTGGATCTGAAGCTGACATGCAACTCAGCGTTGACAAGTTTGCCACTGCCAGCAGGAACTTCGGCCTTACCATCAGCACGAGGAAAACTGAAGTTCTCCATCAGCCAGCCCCAGGGAAACCCTACGTTGAGCCCAACATCACAGTCAACGGTCAGAGACTCAGTGCGGTGGAGCGGTTCACATACCTTGGCAGCACACTGTCACGAAATGCGACCATCGACGATGAAGTGAACGTCAGGATTGCAAGAGCAAGCGCAACTTTTGGTAGACTCAGTGCAAATGTCTGGAACAGAAGAGGCATTAGTCTTGAGACCAAGCTAAAGGTCTACAGAGCAGTAGTTCTCCCCACACTACTGTACGCCTGCGAAACTTGGACAGTGTACCAACGACATGCCAAGAAGCTGAACCACTTCCACACAACATGCCTCAGGAAGCTACTGAACATCAAGTGGCAAGACAAGACCCCAGACACAGAGGTGCTCGCAAAAGCCATCCTTCCCAGCATCTTCACCATCCTGATGCAGTCCCAGCTTCTCTGGGCTGGACACGTGGTGCGCATGCCAGACCATCGGCTGCCCAATAGGCTTTTCTATGGCGAGCTGCAACAAGGGAAGAGATCACACGGAGGTCAGAAGAAGCGCTTCAGAGATACTCTGAAAGTCTCTCTGAAAGCGTTTGATATCAACCCTGACTCCTGGGAGGAATCTGCAGTGGACCGTGACAAATGGCGTGCTGCTGTGCACAAAGGTGCCAAGTTGTGCGAGGCCAACAGGACTGCTGCAGCTGTTCAGAAGAGGCAGGCCAGAAAGTCACGGGCAAACAAGCTCCCTGACAATGGTATGCCTGTCTTTGTCTGCCCCAACTGTCAGCGAACATCTCGTGCGCAGATTGGACTATTCAGCCATCTGCGCATTCACAGATAGATTCATGAGCATCCTCCCCCCCACCCCACCACCACCCTCCCCCCATCCCCCAGCTGGATGACAACGATGGTCATCATCGATCTCGATGGACACACACACACACAGGTATACTCTGACCTTGTGTGGCTGATAGAGAGGAAAATGTATGTGGCACAAACCTGCCGTAGAATGTCACAATTAATATAAATTGTCAAGAACTTACTCCAAATCTGAAATGTCACATGTGAGCAGTCCGGAGTCTTTAGCGTAGCTCCACAACAGAAGAGAGTTTAGGTGGCCTGAGTATGGGCGATTCGGTCCATGTCCATGGGAACCGCACACCATTATGTTACAGAAAGTCCAAGGGGGAAGTGGTCTCTCAAGGGTAGGACTGGTATGACAGAGACCTGATGAAGAAGACAGCCATGAACAGAACCCAGTAGAAGAAGACAACCATGGAAGATCATCCACTGATATATATGCAGACCCAATGGTAAACAGCTGACATGGAAAAGGCCTTGATGGTACAAAAATGACTTGACAGGGAGTCGTATTGAGATTGCCAGAGAAGTTATTGTGTTAAAGCAATGCCGTGGCAGGGGGTTTTGCGTCCAAGAGGTTTCTACATTATATGTTGGTATGGAGAAGGCCACTATGTTACACGGATGCAATGAGAGAAGTCACTGTGTTACATAATCCGTGTAATATTTTTTTAAGGAGTAATGTAATTGTTTGTCACATCAGAGTCAAATAAAACAGGATTGTTTAAGATGCAAGACCACCCTGTCTTTTGACTTATCCTTCACTTTCCAGCTGGCCCATCGATTCTGGAAAGCTCGTTCTAAGCTCAAAGATTAAAAACGAGCATTCAAACAAATCAAAGTAAAGTAGAGAGATCGAACTGACAAGAACAGAAACAGCAGTGTTTAGTTTCTTTCTGTGCTATGCACCTGATCAAATAACATAGAATATAATACATATGGAATCGGATAGCAGTAACGGTTTAAAACACGTTGTTCATTCGACAATTACGATCGCTGTATATCTATGGATTACATGTGCTTACTTGCCCAGAAGGTAAAAGGAAATATTGGAGCTGTGCACAGACCTACGGCTGACTTGTACATAAACATACCATAGCCAATAGATGATTAAATAATCGATAGATAGATAGTTAGATAGATAGACTGATAGAGATAGAGACCTACGGCTGACTTGTACATAAACACACCATAGCCAATAGATGATTAAATAATCGATAGATAGATAGTTAGATAGATAGACTGATAGAGATAGAGAGAAAAAAGAAAGAAAGAGAGAGAGAAAGCACACATTTTCAGGTTTACAACAAATCAGCTCATTACAAATGAGATATGTTTGAACATAGGCAGACTAAAGTACAAATAACAAAATCGAAGTAAGAGAGACCTTCATTATACAGCGCTATTTGAAATACAGTAAAAAAAAAGAAAAAAAAAAAGAAAAAGAAAAAAGTAAAAAAAAAGAAAAAAATCTTTTGAAAAAGGAATTAGAAAACCAGTCCTTGTAGTCGTGAAACAGTGAACAGCAATAAACACGAGCATTAATCTGGCATTAAACTAAAAGATATGTACAAGAAGCGAGCAAGAAAAGAAAAAGTGGGTAAAATAGCAAATAAAAATGCAAGTACAAAACTAATAGATATGATTTGAAAATATATAAAAGACAGCATTTTAATGAAAAGCCCAAAAATCTTCCAAAGTGATAAAGAAGGGCTCCACTGAGTAGCTCGACAACAAAGCAGGAAAAGTTTAGAAATCACACACACACACACACACACACACACACAATCTCAAGCCTATAGCACAAGTGTGGAAATCAAGGATGAATGGTTACACGAAGAGAACGAGAACCTGTGCCTCTCTCTCAACCCCCCACATTTGCCGTCTCCTCTCCTTCACCACCCCCTACACACACAGTGCACATAACGCCTACGTCACCCAAGAACAAATCTAAACTACCGAAGGAAACTCATGACATGAAGAAAATAAGTAACAGCAATAACATCTTCTAAGCTGGTGGCGATTCATTCTAAAACTGTCAGAGACTTGTTATTTTAGATCCCAAAGAAACCTTATATTAAAGGTCCACATGCCACGATTACAAAGCACCTCGATTTCTTGTATTTACCTAGAAATGTAAACATATATTGAAGATATATTATACATATAAATTTCTCTTTACGTATTTATGCGTTTGTTTCCTAATTTATTTATTTATTTGTTTGTTTGTTCATTTAACGTTTCCTTCATTTTGTGTTTCTGCTTTGAAGAAAACATTGCACGGATGTAATACAATTGACATATTGTGTCTAATTTATTTGAATTGTATTCATTTGGAAAGAAAAAAACATCAAGGGAGATAAAAAGAAAGGAACAAGGTATCCCTTGTGCCCGTGGTTGTGTTAGCTACATATACAGATATCTGTAACGTTTGATATCGTCATTCTTTGGTCTCATAATTCTCTGAGCATTCGACAACAATGGCTATGATAGCAATGTACTTGGCAGTTATCAGAACGATAAAGGTGTGTGAGGAAGACGATGAGCAAGTGGTGGAGGAGGAGCAGAAGAAACAGGAGGAAGAAGAGGAAGAGGATGAGGGGGAGGAAGACGATGATGATGATGATGATGATGATGAAGAAGAAGAAGAGGAAATGGTACAAGCAGCAGCAGCAGCTGTGATAACAGCAATAACAGCAATGGCAGGAAACGAATGATGAGCGCCCAGTGGCAGCCGTCAGTCGGCTCTACCCAGGTACGCAGCCTGTTGTGCAAATGACCCTGTGTTTGTAAAGCGCTTAGAGCTTGGTGTCTGACAGAGGATAGGCGCTATATAAGTATCCATATCAATGAAAACTAACTACGTCACTACTTGTAGTAGTAGTGGTAGAAGGAGAAGGAGCAGCAGCAGTAGCAGCATAAGTAGAGTAGTGGAATGAGAAGACGACAACGTCGAATGGAAACAAAGGGTGTGAAGGTTCAACCACTCAAGTAAAATACGTCAATCATTAAGAATCAAACGTGTGAAGCGTAGGCGGCCGACATGTGAACAAACAGCAAAATTAACGTTTTTCTATCCAGACTTCGAGTGTCAGCACATTTTTAAAAACGAGTGAAAGATAAAACAGTCACTGCTAAATTTAGCAGCCGTTGAAAAAAAAAAAGAAAAAAAAAGAAAAAAAAAAAAAAAAAGCCCCACCTTTCCAAGTCACAAATGATTTTCAACTTAACATCTGAAAAGAGCAGTAAGTGTCGTTTATAATTCTTCAACAACTTGACAGCGAAGCAAAGAAGACTCACAGTTTTCTCCCCCTTTAAGTTTCGTAGGACACAACAAAGAAAGAATTGTCAACTGCACAAGAATGAAATGCAAATGTAAGGCATTCAGATCAGTTCAGTTCACTTCAGTTCCTCAAGGAGGCGTCACTAAATACGGACGAATCCATATAAGTAAGTGGAGTGATGGCCTGGAGATAAACGCGTCCCCCTAGGAAGCGAGAGAATCTGAGCATGAGCGCGCTGGTTCGAATCACGGCTCAGCCGCCGATATTTTCTCCCCCTCCACTAGACCTTGAGTGGTGGTCTGGAGGCTAGTCATTCGGATGAGACGATAAACCGACGTCCCGTGTGCAGCATGCACTTAGCGACGTAAAAGAACCCACGGCAATAAAACGGTTGTTCCTGGCAAAACTCTGTAGAAAAATCCACTTCGATAGGAAAATCAAATAAAACTGCACGCAGGAAAAACAAAACAAAAACAGCAACAACAAAAAACAACAACAACAACAACAAAACACACACACAAAAAAAAAAACGGGTGGCGCTGTAGTGTAGCGACGCGCTCTCCCTGGGGAGAGCAGCCCGAATTTCACACAGAGAAATCTGTTGTGATAAAAAGAGAAATTCAAACTCAAATTCAAATTCAAAGCTACACCACATCTGCCAAGCAGATGCCTGACAAGCAGCGTGAACCAACACGCTCAGTCAGGCCTTGAGAGGAAAAAAAGACACATAAACAAATAGATAGATGCCACTGAAACATAAAAAAAGATAAAACGAAAATAAACAAATGAACAGAAAACGAAATATAATCAAACAAGAAAGGCAATGCCTTCAAGACTCACTTGTGATACGCACTTAATCTAACGAAGGAATTATAAAGAAAAAGAAGAAGAAAAAAATAGATAAATGAATTAATAAATAGATAGACTCCAAAACGAATAATCTGGCAAAAAGACACACTGATGTGATCTTGACTTTTGACATTTAAATTTAGAAAACATTGTCCTGACCAAAACAAATCACTACATGGTACACCATGTTGAATGAAAACCGGATGAACAAACCTTGTTTCTTTTCACCGGTTTTGTTTTCATTATAACCAGTCATGTGGTGTAGCGTATATGGATTTATCCTAACGCAGTGACGCATTCTTGAGTTACTGATACCGATACTGAGACAGTCAGTGTACCAAGTTTGCTGATGACTATCAATATCAGATGCCAGGTTGTGACCTTGACCTTTAACCTTTGATTTTGATTTTATTTTGGAATCATGCTGTACCAATACCCAAGTCACGAGACCTGTTTGAATGAAATTGCCAAATTATGACTTTGACCTGTTTCCTCGTATCCTGTTTTCCATATAATGACTTTGACCTGTTTCCTCTTGTCCTGTTTTCCATATAATCACAAAGGGATGACTTCAAAGCCAAGTTAATTTCCTATGCCACTTGAAGTCTTCTAGAAAATGACAACATTCAATGTTAATTGATTTAGCGAAGGAAGAAGAAATATGAAGCAATGAGGAAGCACTGATTTTGGGTGTACAACATTTTGAAGCTGAAGCATCAACAGGCTGCTTACAATAACAATTACAATCCAGTAAGGCAATTGTACAACTCAACATTATCAATAAATTCAAACGGATGCGTTCTCGCCTGAAATAATGACAAAGTGCATTCTAAAACACGAGACGGTTTGTCATTTTGGGTTGCCTCCATCACATTAGTTTACGCTGTCTTAAAGGTTACAGCAGATTTTTCTGATTACTTTGTGGATAAGCAAGCGTATGCAATCCGGGTTTCCTGGTTTGCAACATCTCAGATTGAAGGACAACCTGGCTCATGCAACCCCCACCTGGTTCTGCCCAAGAAAATAAATCTATATTTAGATCAGTGGTTATTCCCGGCATCGAACACTCCCTCAGCTGGGAATTTGCACACGAAAGTCAAAGCATTTCTTCCCTCATGTGAAAGATAAGTTTAGCAGCGATGTTCGTGTGGAATTCGGGTCTACAATAAACATATGTAATGACAGAGTATGGTGTAATTTTTTTTTTCTTTCATAGTGTAGTTCACAGATGGGTATCATTTACCTATCTCACGCAATGTGACTCTATGTCACTGACAGTACAACAATTCAATAAAATCGGATTTGTGTGTGTGTGTGTGTGTGTGTGTGTGTGTGTGTATCCAGGGTCATTTCGGAAGTATACCAAAGGTTTTTTGTTGTTTTTTTTGGCCTGTTCACTGTTTTCTCTCTGAATAAAATGTTGCGGCTTTCTTCGCCTCCTGTCAATAACGTTTTCGCGAATTATTGATTGAAAGCACAATCGAAAGTTAAGAATCCAAAATGGCTACTTCCGTGTATCCTGAGTTTGTCTACAATTTTGTAATGTTCATCGTTGATTAGTATCTTCTTTATAAAAACATCCGTGTGCAGTGTGTCGTAACTTGAATGTTTGGCTAAGTTACACTGAAAGGTAGATGAACATCTGTACGAAGAAGACGAACCGAGGTTGTTTACCGTTGGTGGAGAGTCTCTCATTTAAGTCCTCACGTGCATGTCCAGAAAATCACAGTCAAGTCCCTTTTCATAAATTATTGACTGCTGTGGCATTTCCGCAAACGTCATGTCGTCACATGCAGTAAACACATCGATGGCGAAGGTAGCGTCAGTTCTGTGTGCTCTGTCCTCGATTTCTATTTCTTTTTTTAATTGCGAACAAGCCAAAACAAGTAATAGTAAATTATAGGGTACGATCGCACGTGCATATTAGTGACTGAATATTAATTAACTGACTTGTGTACGATCTCGTATTTTTCGAAAAAGACTATTTGGGCGAATGTAGACAGTGCAAAACATTCACATTGAGTATAAAACAGAAAAAAAACACAACTTATAATGCCCAGAGTCGCATTTCAGAATGTAATATAGCACTGAGACAACCTTTCTCAAAATTTCAAACGATTTATTAACTTCTCTTCATAATAACGAAATCTCTATTTTCTCACTCCTTTATCTTTCAACTGCCTTTGATACTGTTGATCATCAGATTCTCTTCAACTGTCTGAATCACACTTTTGGAATCTGCGATTTTGCTCTCTCATGGTTTATCATCTGTCTGACCGGTCCAATGTTGTTCTTGTTTGCGGTCTTTCATCCTCCACTTCCGACGTACAGTTTGGTGTGCCACAAGGCTCCGTGCTTGGGTCCACTCTGTTTGGTCTCTATACACAACAGATTTCCACCATTGTCAATCATCATTCGTTGTCCCACCATAGCTTTTCCGATGACAACCAGGTGTATATGTCTGGACCTCCGTCTCTCCTTCCCTCTGTCACTGAATCTACTCAGGCCTGCATCTCCGATCTGAAGACATGGATGACTGAAAACAAGTTTAAATTAAGTGAGGATAAACCTGGAATCACGATTGTCACCCCACAAAGATTCAGTCTGTCTTCCTTCCACAGTCTCTCTCAGTGACACCGACATTCCTCGTTACTCTTCCGTCAACAATCTTGGTGTCATACTCTACCACTCTCTTTCCTATCAGCAGCATGTTGGAAATGTATGCAAACTGTGTTACTTTGAAATTTGCAGAATTGCATCCATTCGTCATCTCCTGATTGAAGATGCAACCAAAACTCTTCTCTGTGTCTTTGTGCTGTCCCGCCTGGATTATTGTAATTCTCTACTTTTTGGTTCACCCAGCTACCTCACTGTTAGGCTTCAGAAAGTCCAGAACTGTGCTGCTCATCTGTCTTTCGTTCCTCTACATTTGATTACGTCTCTCCTCTCTTTCATGCTTTACACTGGCTCCCAGTACAAGAAAGAATTATTTACAAAATCGTCTCTCTTTGTTTCAAGTCCATTGAGGCTTCTGGTCCACAGTATCTTTCTTATCTCATTCATCCTTACATACCCTCACGCCAACTCCGCTCATCTTCTGACACCCGTATGCTTAGGATCCCTCCTGCTCAAACCAAAACGTATGGCCAACGCAGTTTTTCATACCAAGCCCCCTTTCTTTGGAATCAACTTCCTCAGCCTCTCCGTCACTTATCTTCGCTGCAATCTTCCAGATCCAGTCTGAAGACCCACTTTTCCCCTCCTGAATAATTCTCAACAGCTTGTCTCTTTTGATAGTTTCAGAATTTGTTGGTTGTTTTCTTAATTATGTACTATTTACGATTGTGTGCTATGACTTGTCTGTGCGCGTGCGCATGTGCTTGTGTGTATTGTGTGTGTGTGTGTGTGTGTGTGTGTGTGTGTGTGTGTGTGTGTGTGTGCGTGCGTGTGTGAGGGCGGGTGGGCGAATGATTAAAAAAAAATGTTTGGTGTCTTGTGTTCAATTTTTTTCTTTTTGATATTTACATAAGTGTTCCATTTGTAAACGTCTAGGGCTTATTTTCAAGATTAGGGGTAAATGCTTACAATAATAATAATAATAATAATAATAGTCACATAAAAGTGCTAAGTTTTGTGAGTAAAGAAAAATGTAACAGTAAATTTATTGTGCAAATATTTTGGCTTCCTTTTTTATTATATTTTTTTGTGTCCATTTGGTGGTGCATTGCCATTAAAAACAGAATCAGTTGAAAGAACTGAATTCTTTCTTCTAATTTGAGACAAAGTACTTCCAGAGAAAATAACAATGTTAAAGTTTACGGAATAAAGATATAAACACCTGCTATGATAATAGAATAAATAAACAAATACATATAAATAAACACACACACGCACACATTCACACACAAACACACACAGTCATGCACACAGACACACATGCACGACAGATACGCAACAAATATGCAGTCTCACAGATATGAAAACATAAGCAAATGTACACAGGCCCATCAGTACACATTAAAGTACACCAGCCCCGACATATATATATATATATATATATATATATATGTGTGTGTGTGTGTGTGTGTGTGTGTGTGTGTGTGTGTGTGTGTGAAAGAAGAGAAAAAAACACACACTCACACGTCTAAAGTTAAAAGATATTGGATGAAAATCAAAGGAGAATAAACATGGCCAGAACTTTGCTGCCCCCCCCCCCCCCCAAACCCCCCACCCCCTCTCTCTCAAATATGAAGGGCCTCCCAACTTTCTGTTTTGTATCATATGAAGGCTTTAAGTGTTGAATGTTCGGTTGTATTCTGGAAAGGCTTTTGCATTGACAAGTGTGGAATGTTCACTGGTATGCTGGAAAGGCTTTGTTTTGGAAAGTGCAGTGTCAAATGTTCAGTTGTATACTGGAAAGACTTTGTTTTGACAAGTGATATTCCATGTATTCTGGAAAGGCTTTGTTTTGACAAGTGTTGATGTTCAGTTGTACACTGGAAAGGCTTTGTTTGACAAGTGATATTCCATGTATTCTGGAAAGGCTTTGTTTGACAAGTGTTGATGTTCAGTTGTATGCTTGAATGTTCCCCACTCATTATTGTCCCTCCCGTCTGTGGACTGAAAGTATTGCGTGATCATTTCCTGCCAATTGTTTGACAGGCGTGAACGTTGTTGGATGTTGATATAGGTTTTGACAGACTTGAACTTTGGTGGACATGGATATAAGTTAGTGAACTTTGGTGGACATGGATATAAGTTAGTCCATCCGTTACTGCAGCAATGGCTGTAGTTATGCTTCCCACTGACCACGTGATCATTGGCAACAAAAAGCGTGTTTGTGGAGTTTGCGAGGACAGCGAAACACACCGAAGAATGGTCTGTATGTTCCTTTCATCATTCCAGCCGTACCAGAAACGTCTCTCCGCTCTCTCTGTCCTGCTTTAAACATCCAGCAAAACTATATTTCTTTTACTGATGACACCGGTGGTGTCAGCATGTCAACGGTTTCCCGACATTGTTTTGTTCACGAAACACACTGATAGAAGACAAAATAGTGGAACGGTGCTCAAAAACAGTGTACTGTCGACACATACCATTACACATCATTCATCGGTTTTCCCCATGACAAAACAGTGAAAACACACTGATAAAATATACAGTTAAATCTTGGCGATATGGCGATGCTAATTAGACATGGTGTCAGCAACCAAACACGAAACTCTCAAAGACAACATGAGCATGTCTCAAAAACACTGATGCAACAAAGAATAGATTGATTGATAGATAGATAAATTGATAGGCAAATGAATAGATAAATAAACAAATAGATGAATAAACATTAAACAAAATATTGATAAAACAGGAAGCACGGTGGTTCCAACCACAGTGGTGAAGTGGGTAGTACCGCACTGTTCCACGACAGATTCCATTGAAATCAACACTGTGCATGAAATGGTACTCTGCATCTCCCCTATAGTTAATACTGCTAAACACACACTTTTGGCCGGAAAAAACTTGTGAATAATGAACATACACACCAAACATATATTTGCCACAAAACAACAACAACATAAAACAACAACAAATATTAGCAATTAAAAAAATTGATTTTGTCTGATACTTCACAATAATCCCCTCCACCCCATTATGCCAGATCCAATGAAAAATAAACAAACAAAAGACTTCAATTTCGTTTCCTTTTTTCAACAGTACGTACAGATATACAGATATTTCATGCAATAAAAAAACAACAAAACAACACAGACAACAATACCCCCCCCCCCCCCCCCCCCCAAAAAAAAAAAGAAGAAAAAAAAACCCCCACAAACAAACAAACAAACAAACAAACAAAAAAAGCAATGTAACAAAGTGATTATTATTTTGTATGTTAAAGGACTGCAGAATGCACATGAAAAGCTAATATTTTGATTATTCGCAAAAACAGTAAACAAATAACACGACTTCAAAAGACTAACAATCACAATGTAATTTAAACATGTTTTCAAATCGAAGAGAACGAAAGAGATATTTTGATAAATGAACGCTTTCACTGCACGAGCAAGTGTTGGCCAGTTTAAGAAAAAACAACTGCAAATAATGTGTTCCAAGTGTGTGTGTATCTTATCACTTTTCTCAAAGATCTTATGCGTACACAAACATTTATCTGAATACATTTTCGATTTTTGATCTTCATTTATGTGCACTTAAATAGCAAAGGAAATGCGAGCGCAGGAGATAACTTCCTGCAAAACTTAACACAATTAGAAAATAAGATAGCCTAAATCTTCTTTATAAAAAAAGATACAAAGAAAATCAGTGAGGGAAATATATAAATATATACATTTTGAATGGTAAAGATACTTCACAGTATGAGTAAAAGGCCATCTTGGTCTTTCTCTCGCAGCTGCACTCAGCATGATGTCTGGCGTTTGAAGAGAGATGTGAACACTGTGTGTAGGCACCTGTGCCAGCATCACAGAGACAGATAAGACATTATCACAATGGAGTACAGTTTACCACTTCTTGAATATCAAGCAGGAACAACAATGTTCAATTCACATATCTGTTTTCCGTGACTTTAAGACTCATTTTGAATGAATTCTGAGACGGTTTCTGGTCCACTTCATTATCTGAACAGTTCCCGTTACACATGCATGTTTGGATATCAAAAAGATACATAAATAAACACGAAGCATGAATTCTGTTCTGTCGATGAAAAATACTGACTTATGTCCTTTTGTGAACAATTCAATTCTTAAACAAACATCATGAAAAATCATGCCCACAATTTGATACCTCGAAATAGTGGAACAGTGCTCAAATACAGTGTATATGGGGGAAAAAAAGGTGATGAAGTAGGTGAGTATTCAGTCAGATGGTTCACAACGGGTACACATCTCACTGTCTCTGGCAGATAATTTGAAAGAAGATACTCAACATTTTCCTCCTTTGCAAGGTGGTTTAAATATTTATGCTTGGATTCTGGACACTGTAAAATTCTGACAGGACAGGTGGGTCTATTTGCCACGAGGAGAAAAATACCCACAAAGCATTAAAAAATCTAACCGTCCTTATTAATGGATAAAAGTAACAGCCTCACTATAAATGTGATCATTAAAATAATAAATCCTAATCTATAATATGGCCAAAGACTAAACTCATGGAAGGGCAAATATTCTTAAAACGTACGAACTGCTTGTTCCCATACCATATCTTTTCCCCCCTTGTACACAAGGTTATATTTCACTTGAATTTTGACACTTCACAACATCAGTGTGATTCAGCATTCAGAGAGCAAACATTTAGCTCGACAATGAACATCTAAAAAATCATCAACTTATTGAGATAAAAGGGTTATCTTTTAACTGTGAGGAATTTATAGTCATTATGTGCTGTGCATAAAAGACGAATGAATAAATAAATGAATAGATAGATAGGTGATGGACAGACACATATCTAATTGAATAAATAGATAGATCCATATAGAAATAATAATAATAATAATAATAATAATAATGATGATGATGATGATGATGATGATGATGATAATAATAATAATAATAATAATAATAATAATAATAGTAATAATAAAGAACAAGACGAAATGAAAAAAGTGAAAGCGATACCAAATGTTACATCATGACAAAGCAAACAAGTCAAAATTTGCAGTGTATTCGTTTCTGAAATTGTTATAAATTCTATCAAACAATGCATCATTGATATATGTATTATGATAATACTTATAATTATTTCTCAATGTTCCATTACAACAGAGTATGGTTGCCATTTTAATAAAATCACAGTAATTCATTTTCATTTGTGTGTACATACTTTTCTAACTTGTATCTATACTTGGGGTCAAACAGGAAAGCTTGCAAAGTTGATTCTATTTGATCAATCTCACTCCTATGTATAAAAACATTTGCCCATAATAACATCAAGTAAAAAGTATCATCCGTTATAGTTTCATCATCAGTTCCAAACAATACCAAATTAAAGTTAAATGACGTTCACAGTTTTCACGTTTATCTCTTAATGTATTAAAGTCCTGCCAAAAGATTTGCGAAACTGGACAATACCATAAATAATGTGGCAATGTGTCTTTTTCAGTGTAACAAAAATCACATTTGTCATCAACTATACCCATTTTTTAGAACAATATTTGACACCAAAATTCCGTGACATAATCTTCATCTTTATTTCTTTTATTCTATTCTTTTTTTTTCAGTGCTTTCTTCCGATCACCATGAGTACCTAACCTATTTTCCAACTGCATAAAGGCTTTCGTATAAATTAAAAAAAATGATTCGATTTTCTCCACAATTATATTGTGATAAATCTGTGTCCCCCCCCCTTTTCTGACGTATTTCTGATTGATTAAATGCACCTAAGGTAATTAAGGTAATTTGCTCGAATTCCAACTTCTCAACAAAGAAACAAGAACAACAAACAAACAAAAAACAAAAAAAACTTTCTGCTTTAAAAACTGACAATTCTCATCCAGAACATCATGCATGTAAAATGCCTCCCCCCCCCCCCCCCCCCCCCCACCCTCCCCCCACTGTCCAGTTTTTAAAAGTGATAAGGATCGTTGTCTATTCCAAATTTAGCATTGAAAAAGATGGGTTCAACTAACAACTCTTTGCTGCTATCCAGTTCAGTGTATGTTGAAATCATTATAAGCCTTCATAATGTCCTTCCAAAAGTGATTATGATTATCATTTAAAAACCTCTTCGAGCCATTACAATCTAACCTAGCTATTTTCGGGGAAGTGGTTTGTATTATATCTTCAACGTTTATTTCTGTAAAGTACGATAGATCATTCAAAAACGACGATTTTTAATTTCTTAGGATTCTAATTCATATGATTTTCTTTTAAATACTTTGATTTGAATTCTGATTTCTACCTAACCATACATCAACTGTTTTTTCAACATTTAATTCTAAGCTTGAAAATTCTTCCAAAGAATTAAATGTATCGAACAAGTTTTTGAGGAATTTTCTATCTCCTTCTAGATTGAATGAAGTGTTATCTGTAAACTAGCTTATTTTGAGTTATGTGTCTGAAATCTGTACCCCTTTATCATTTTATTTTTTCCCGAATTTTACACGCTAGTATTTCTGCACACAATACAAATAAATAGGGTGATAATGGACCCCCTTGTCTACACCCTGTGCCAAGGGGCAGCTTCAAGACATTTTTCCATTGACAATCGCATATGCTTTCATATTTAAAAAAGGTATGTATCCATTTACTGATATCCTTTCCAGAACCAAACGCGTTCAGAACATTTTGAACAAAATTCCAATTGACAGAGTCAAAGGCTTTCTCAAAGTCTGTGCAGACTAAAAGTCCAGGCATATTTCTTTTATTCTAGGTAGCGTATCATATCATACAAAGTTCGTATATTGTCTCGCATGTACCGTCCTGCTATAAACCCTGTCTGGTCCTCGTGAATTAGATTTGGTAATACTGTTTTCATCCGGTTAGCAACGCAGGTTGACCCAATTTTATAAATGACATCAAGGAGATAAACTGGTCGTCACTTTGTTAAGTATTCCCTAGGTTTATCTCCCTTTGGTAAACAAGTTCTTGTGTGTGTGTGTGTGTGTGTGTGTGTGTGTGTGTGTGTGTGTGTGTGTGTGTGAACATAAAAAAGTTAAGTCATTCCGTCAGTTTATGGGCTTTTGTCGTTTTGCATGTTTTTTTTAATGCTTGTGAAGCTTCTTCTTCAGTCATCAATCCGTCTAATTCGTCACATTCATCTTTATTCAGTTTTTGGTACTATCCGTTTTTCCATAATTTCTTTGGTATAGAGTTCCTCGAAAAAATGCTTTGTTTCTTGAAACGTTTCTTCTCTATTTGGTAAAACTCGACCATCTTTTTTTCTTCTTTTTTCTGCCCCATCATCTGCATCGTTTCAGTGGCATTACTCCCACGCCGCTCATTTAGATTCCCCATTACACGGCCAGCCCGGGTTCGTCCGTCACAGTTCCAGCGTCGGCAGTCCGCAGGGAACCATCGAAGTTAGGTCGCCAGGAGGCCACACACCAGAGGAGAACCTGCACTGCTGCTGAGTCACTTCGGTGGTGTTCAGTGCTGGCTGTTCTGATTTAAAGTAATTAGGACACCACCTACTAAGCCCCCTACTAACGACAATAATGGCTTAGTCGCGGACCCAGACTGAATGAGCGTCCCTCCCAGAGTGGAGATTGCCACCACATCCATCAAACAACAGCTTCCCGACACTGAAGACATTGACAGGACTCATCCCAAGCACGGAAGTGGAGGGGTATCGAAACTGAGGTCACCATGAGAGCAGGGCATGAAAGGCCACAGACTTTGAGACTGTTTTGTTTATATTGATGATGATGAAGGAGGAGGAGGATGACGATGACGATGTTGCTATGGAGGTCCTGTCATAATGATATCCCAGCGTTAAGCAGGCCCAAGAGATACAGATACTTGCAGTGTTGGTCAGGTAATTAGAGCAACACACCCAAAGACGCATCCTTGAAGTGGATGACACTCGACTGTGTGGTCCCAGTCTCCCCATTTAAGCCCTGCCACGGGCCGAAAAACCCACCTCCGCTGGGATTCGAACCCGCGTCCTCACAGCCGTCAGTCCGCGACGCTAACCACTTCGCCAATGCGGCTGATACTCGACTATTTATGTCTCTTTGTCGTGTCTACAAAAAAACAACAACAAAAAACAAAAACAAACTGAAGAAAAAGCCCAGCTTTGATCGGATCATTTGAGAACTGCTCACACAGATGAAAGAAATGAACACGGAAACGAGCGAAACAGAACAGAAATCTAGAAACTATTTCTACATACATATCAGATACTATCAATCAATCAAATGTTGATCCACAAAATGTTGCTCCGATTATGAGCACTTCACCAGTTCAATTACGGGAATTAACGGGAGCAGCTTTTGACATTCAATATTGTGACATTAAGAAGGATGAAAATCCCAATTTCCTAGCTTCTCGAGTCAAGTCACACTTGCCTGAAACATACCCCCACCACTTAAAAATATATACAGACGGTTCTGTTCCAGAAAATCAGTTTGCTGGTTCTGGATATGCAATTCCTGCTTTGAAAATTGAAAGGTCATATCATATTGGATTTTACAGCTGAATTAATTGCCATCCTTATGGCATTAACATATCTAATTGATCTGCCCCTAAACTTGATTAATGTTTTATTTTGTGTCGATTCAAAATCAGTTTTGCAGTCTATCAAATCAGGTTGTACGAACATTAATTATAACATCATTTTTGAAATAAGATTTTTGATTCACTGTATTCAAATGAGAGGAACTAATATTGAAATGTGCTGGATTCCCTCACACTGTGGGCTTTTCTATAATGAACGTACAGATCATCTTGGAAAGCTTGGAGCTAAAAACGCTTTAAATGCAATTGATCTTCCTCATCGTTTATCATCATCTGAAATGTGTAATATTGTTGAAAGAAATATGCAAAATTCCTTTCTGTCTTAAGAAGTTAACACTTATGCCTTATTAAATACTAAAAGAACTGGCAGGGCTGTTAAGAGCATGGCATTTAGGTTATTACTAAATGCCCCATACACAAAATATTGTGAAAATATTGAATGCATTTGCAAGGGACGTTTAACGGTAGAGTACGTTTTAACCCGCTGCTTAGTAATGAAACCTTTTTTACCTCCAGAAATTACCAGTTTCAAATGTTAAAATTTTTTGGGAAAAAGTTACATATTTCAAACTGTTCTTTATTAAAGTTAGCTAGTTATGTGTTAAATAGTCCAGTTGGTTGTTTATTGTAGGTCCCCACATGAACCTCTTTTCAAATAATAATCTACAGAAGTAGTGCATACAATATTTGATTATTGATAGTTTTTTTTTCCTAATCCCGCTTCCCCCGTCCCGCCTCTCACACACACCCTTCCAATTTTATGTTTTTTTCTTTCTCCAATCACTGACACTCACCCTCTCCATTTTAGATTTTGTACTCTATCTTTTCTATATTCTGTTCTCTCTCTGTGTATGTCTCTCTCTCTCTTCCTTAGTCCCCTCCCCCCTTGCCCTCCCCTCCCACCCCTCCACCTCAACCGCCCCCTTCTCATTCTAATATACAGAAATGTCGATTTCTAATTAATACTAACAATCATCATTATTATAGGAATGATAATAATCCAAATGATAATAATAATATCATTTATTTTCAGTCTAATATCATCATCTTACATGAACAGACTATAAATAAATAGACGAAAGAATGAACACGGAGATAGTGACGCCTGTACACACGCATGAGAACTGCACACACAGTTTGATGTGACAACTGCACACACACACACACGCGCGCGCGCGCGCGCGCGCGGGCGCACACACACGCACACACAGAGAAAAGAGACAATTGCGCACAACAGACATATGTGACAAATACAAACACAGCCAGATGAGACAGCTGCACACACTTACACAGATGCTAAAACTGCACGCACACACACATCTAGATGTGACAATTGTACATGAGCCAGATGAGAGAATTATACACATGGACTATTGCGACAAATGTTAACACAGAAAAATGTGATAACTATGCACACACACACTACGATAACTGCACACGCTTAAATAGAATTGACAAATGCACACACAGCCAGAAGTCACGATAGCGCATGCAAGCAAATGTGACAACTACACACTTTTAGATGCGACATTTACACACACAGGTAGATGTAGTAATTGCACACACGGACAGATGTGACAATTGCACACACATAGATGTGACAATTGAACACACATAGATGTAACAATTGCACACACATAGATGTGATAATTGCACATACAGACATATATGACAATTGCTTACATAAATGTTATAATTGGCCACACAGATCAATGTGACAATTGTATACACAGATAGATGTGACAATTGCACAAACAAAGATATGACAATTGCACATCCATAGATGTGACAACTGCACACACATAGATGTGACGATTGCATACACAGACAGATGTGACAATTGTAACTGATGTAACACACACACACACACACACACACACACACACACACACACGCACGCGCGCGCGCGTGAGAACTGCGCACATGTTAAGTTACAATGAGCACACACACAGGGAACTGTACTCTATATGAGCGAGGACGCAGCGAAAACAGAAGAAATCTTTTATTATCCAGAGTCAGGATTTACCAGACTCCCTGAAAAACACCAACGTTTCCATACAACAAATCTAAAATACTTTTTCTCAGAACATTTATTTTGTGCAGGTGTGTTTCCACCCTCCTCAGCTATTCGTTTTATATAAATTAAAAGCCGCTGAACAGTTGTGATGGTAAACAAGGAATACAATATTCTCTATTGATTGTGTTCACCTCTTTATTTTTCATCAACAAGAAGGACAAACATAAATCAAAATCAAACAGAAGTGCATGTCTGGTTGACAGACAGCAATCTGCCACTCAGAAGAGGCAGTTCGGGAAAACAAAAAGGAAAGGCATTTTCCGATTTCACACAAAGCACAACACTTGTGTGCAAAATAAACATATCGCCAATGTTACGATTACTGTGTTAACTCGTCATTCTATCTTAAGAAGATATAGTGTAATACGTGGCTTCAAAATGCAGTTTGTAAACAATGCAGTCTATAACGTTAGTTGAAAACTATTTCAAACTCAGCCAGTAACTTGTCGGAACCTTACCAACTCCATTGTGAAAACGAAAATAATGAAGGAAAAGTTGTTGAAAATCAAGGGGAAAATGACAAGCAAACAAGATATCCCCATCAACCCAAAACGGATTTACGGATTTCAGCCACAAAAACACTTTTGCCGGTCAGGTTGTAATTAAGCGTGATCTTGTTTTGAAAGCGTTTTTGTTCTTGGACATATTCACTCAGCACTAAAAGACTGGACATTAAAGTTGTACTTATCTGATTGTCGTAATTTCTTGAGACGGGCCTGTTCGTAAATAGCGCACTTGACTGTATATCTCGAAAAAAAAGTTTATACACATATTGGATGATTATTATATTGTCAATAAACCTAATTCATTTTTGTGACAATGGGAAAAATGAAAATACATCAAATAAAAATCAAACAAAATATCGAAATTGACGCAAAAGTAAGAAAATGTTTAACCAGTCAGTTTTTAGAATATATATTTTTTTTAACATTTTACTAACAATTACGAACAATTTTTTTGCAACCCGCCATTACGATTTTCCTAAAAGCACATATTAGACTGCATTTATTGCAGATTTCCTCTGCCAGTTCCTGTGTGTACATTCAGTGATAAATACGTGAACAGAACACATATTCATGCGTATTACCTTCTGAGGTTTTCAAAATGTCGAGGG
>NC_134899.1:46998959-47003959 GCF_041734735.1 Babylonia areolata | reverse complement strand
TTTAAAATTTAAAAAAGAAAAGTAGTTTTCGGCAATTTATCATTTTTTTTCATTTTTTTTCAAGCAGTCCTAGACATAGCGCGGAAACTACGGTAATGAGACAACGAGCGTTGTCTGTACGTGGGTGTCTTATGTGTCTCACAGAAAACCATAACTTGCACTGAAAGAGGTGAAGTAGGGGAAATGCTCTGAAACACACACACACACACACACACACACACACACACACACATATATATATATATAAATACATGTGTGTGTGTGTGTGTGTGTGTTGGGTGTGTGTGTGTGTGTGTGAAGCAGAGAGAGAGAGAGAGAGAGAGAGAGAGAGAGAGAGAGAGAGAGAAAGAGAGGGCATGTAGATCCATTGTAATCAGAAATGAAATAATGGACTGGTCAATACAATATCACATGAATTAGCATTTCATGTATGTATTGGCAGCAAAATCAGCGAATTTCTTGTCTGGAAACATTTGCATTGGTTGAGCTATGTTCTGTTTATTCACATTTTGTGATATCAAGCAACAGAAAGGGCACGCATGAAAAGATACAAACGTGCCAGAACAAAGCTCGATTTGTTACACCCGCAACTGAAAGTGTTAAGAAAGTTCGGCTGATGTTTTCTCTTCCCAGTTTGACCAGCAGTTCATGGCGCCCCCCGTCCCCTCTTCCCCTGCTCACAATGTGGGGGGACAGGCGGATGAGGAACATGAAGACTGGACCAACTTCCTAGCCAGGCGGTTTGCTCCCTTGCCCCCCCCCCCCCCCACTCCCCTCCGGTGCGCTCTGCACAGTAAGGCGAACGCTGCCTGTGATCTTTGATGTTCACGATGTACCTGTGTACATCTGCCTGGCTGGGATGATAGAAAATGGGCACTGGTCCATTAACTGGCTCAGTTGAAGCTTTCCATGCCTTTTGCTTCTTGTAAGGCCGACATACATGTGAAAACATTGAAGGGGTTGTGATAGGTGTAGGGTGGGGGGTATCTCAAAGGCATGGTTGATCCTTCCAAACTGAAACTTTGGAGAGAACTGATTTTGGATACAGACGACAATAAAAAACCCCAATAGACTTGACACCCAGACAGGCTATTTTTAGACTGACACTGATTCACAGATGCGAACACCTGGTAGCTGACATGAACATGATGAAGGTCACATTGCACCGCTCTGATACTGGATTTTTTGACATGCAGTTTTGAATTTGACAATACTCGCATAATTTGCATCCGACCTTTTAGATATTTTGCAGACTTGTTGATGATACCCTAAGGTTATTGTGTAAAAATTTCCAATGAATTCGGTTTCTCTATCACTGAGAAAATACTTGTCAAATAGTAGTTCACTTTTTGGGGGACACCCGATATATACACACAGACAGGCAGATTGAGAGACTGACAGAGAGATAGAAAGAGTGGTATGGAGAGGGCAGCGTGATGGCTGATAAATCAAGACTAAGTAAAACAAATATATAAAATAACAAAATAGCTGTTATCGTGATAATGGAAACAACATGTATTTTAACAAATCTCAACGGACCCTACATCAGTGTCACTTGACACATACCATCCCTCTCCCAGCAGCAGATAACTACAATCTGTTAGAGATGGTCTTCCATTGAGAAACAAATCCAGCACGGTATCCATTATATTTTGGATCTGCACCCATTAGGCATAGATAATGAATAACAAAATCTGGCTTCATGTAATGGGGGAATCGTGGACTGACTGAATATAGTGAAGTTGTACTGATAAAGTTTGTGTAACTTCCACAACTCTATGGACTTTTTCATGTAAACTTAGCGCTGAGCATGCGCATCACAGTATCAGCCGATCAATAGCAGAAGTTCAGTCACCACTAAGATGATCACAGAAGAAAAGTGCAATACAAACATGTTTGTGCATGTTCCTAAATTGAAGGGGCATCATACTGTCTCATTCTGTAGACTTGTGAACCATTGCAATTCAGTGTGTTCAAAGGGCCGACAATGTTGATGTTCGCTCTGAGTCGTGTTCTCATGCCGGATTCTGCCCTGTTTAAAGTCATTACATTTGTGGCTCCCGATGTCAGCTGGAATATTTCCACATTGCTCTTGCTGCCAACCGTTCATTTGACGTTTGATGTCGATCTTGCAATTGATTCCAGTGGATTTATTTGATTTATCTTTTTGGTTTTGACCTTGTATCATTTCCACAACGTTGCCGTTAACAGTGCAGGCAGACTATCGTCCCCACGCCACGCCTCAAGTACACCGTGTGTTTTATCAAGCAGGGCATGTCGCCGTTGATTTGAACATGACTTTGGCCGTTCATTTCTGTCACCCAGCGAGAACATGAGAATGATGAGATGGCGGGAAGACAGTGTGCTCTGTGCTGTCCGTCTGACCTGACCTCAGTGTGCTGACGTGGTAAACATTGCCACATCAGTTAGCGCACTGGACACTGGTTCCACTGCAACACTCCAAAGCATCGTTATATTCAAAGCAGTCGGGACTGTATCGTCGATCCATTGATACAGTGTAGTGAATACCGTCGAACTACGGAAAAAACATTACACGACCCTTCTGTAAATATACTGACACTGCTCCTTGCTCTTGACCAGCAGTCACTGAATTGTTGGCATGACCTCTGCCCCTGTCAGTCATTCTGACGACACATGTAGACCCCTGGCAAGATTGCTGCCAAGAAACACCACAGCTAACCCAGCCACTTTCTCAACCGACATCTATCTATCGATTGATCTATCGTTATCGATAGATAGGTAGGCAGATAGACAGACAGACAGAGATTGATAGATAGATAGGTAGGCAGATAGACAGACAGAGATTGATAGATAGATAGGTAGGCAGATAGACAGACAGAGATTGATAGATAGATAGGTAGGCAGATAGACAGACAGACAGAGATTGATAGACAGATAGGTAGGCAGATAGACAGACAGACAAACAGACAGAAAGAGAGATAATTGAAGACAGAGAGAGGCAGATACAAAGGCGAAGAGAGACACACCGACTGAAGCGAGAGTGGAGGCTGTGGGAGGGGCAGTTTATGCAACTTGTCATCAGTCTTCTTGGCAGCTTATCATAGTACACAGTAACAGTCTACATTTAACTGACTACAACTCACTCTAAGTAGCAACAGCAACAACACTAACTGGTAATCACCGCCACCGACAACAACAGAATTGATAAATCACTAGTCTCATACATAGGTGTAACAAAGATTGAGAAACCGGAGTAATTAAGGTCAAGGCAATCATAATCATTATCATGAAGATGCACATATGGTGGCCTTTTACAAGCTTCCGTCAGTTTATCAACTGGTCATTCCGTTTTCAGGCCAATCATCGTCGAGAAAGGAAGCCGTATAAGTATTCACAGGACTTCTTCGACATACATGTAGACAGACAGCAGAGAGTGAAAGAGACATGTGGGGAGAGAGAGAGAGAAGAGAGGGAAGGGAGAGAGAGAGAGAGAGGGAGGGAGGGGTGAGAGAAAGAGAAAGAAGAGAAGCAGAGACAGCAGAGAGGGTGAGGCGTTGTATGGTGGACTGGCAAACAGATCAATGTTTTGGTTCGGTGAGATGGTGAAAATGGGGCAAGTGAACAGTAGGATGGAGGAAAAGGGGTATGAAACACACACACACACACACACACACACACACACACACACACACACACATCAACACCCCCGTTGCACCACTACTGTAGATATAAAAGTGCATATACGCGCTCGGAGAAGCAATTAAAACAACCATTGTAGAATAAGACATAGGGAATACAATGAAAACAAATCAACAAAAGGTGAAAGTTATGCTATCTTTAGATAATGTCATCGACTTTAAGATCATTTCATCGGTGATCATTCAGCATCTATCACTCCCAGGGGGAATATCATAAAGCTCAGCAAAACAAGATTAAAATCCAAACAGGAGTAGCAAATATAGGACGCATGCTAATAGAACTATCGGAGGACTGGCAAAAAAATTCTTGCATTAACATATCGTACAAATCGATATACATATATATATATATATATATGAGTGTGATTTGGTGCGGGAGGGCATATGTGTACACACACACACACACACACACACACACACACATATATATATATATATATATATATATATATATGTGTGTGTGTGTGTGTGTGTGTGTGTGTGTCTGTGTGTGTTTGCATATATATATATATATATATATATATATATATATATATATATATATATATATATATATTCATGTATATTCAGAGGGCATTATTATGATATAAATCAAGTCGATTTGTTTGTACACGCATTTCCTGGCCGAAGAAAAAAGTATATGTATAAATATAAAGACGAGAAACCCATTCATGTTACAAATATGAAAAAAGTCTGCTGCAAATGCCCAAGCACTACACAGTATTTGCACACCTCTTTCATCTTTTTCTCAAGTGTAATATGGGGCAAGTGTTTAACGGACATGTGTAAGATGGGGTGTCAATGAACACACGAACAAAGCAAAGCGAAATATCATTTCGGACTGAGTAGTTGATCAACACCTGGATGTGTGAAGCTCTAAACCCGGGGTAAAAACACGAGCAGACACGGAGTCAAGTGCGCATCACGTGACAGTCATGTGCGCATAAAAAAATATGTAACCTGTGCAAATGTCCCCCACTCACTTTATCCTAAACGACTGCGTGATTATCATTTATGTTAAGAACACACACACACACACACACACACACACCCCAACCCCAAACCTGCGGGAATGACATTTAAAAAAAATACTATTCGCGTGACTAACTTTCACGCTGAGTTTGAACATCTGTTAAAAAACTGTCACGAAAAAAGACGTTGACAAGCAAGCCTTCCTTTCAGTTCAGCATATCCACACAAAAGTTACCTATTGAGCTGTGTTTGTAGCAGCAGGAGGTTGTCCAACATTCTGGCTTCAGTCCACGTCTTTTGTATCGAACATAAACATCTTCTTATGTTGAAAATTAAAAACAACAACAA
>NC_134899.1:46933959-46993959 GCF_041734735.1 Babylonia areolata | reverse complement strand
ATGTTTTGTCAGGCCTCTGGCCCATAACAACAGGAGTCACAGCAAAATGTAGTGCATGCAGCATGTGTTGTTTTACGTATCATTCAGGCTTTCTCCTTTCTCAGATTAAGAGCTTTGCAGATACACATCAACAATTTCTAGATTGTTTCAGTATTTTCGCCAGCTAAAATCGAAGAAAATCTTAACAATGATGGTTTTCTGAAGCATTTGAGCGGTACTGTCTCAATTCCGTACATTTTGGATATACAAAAAGAAAGTGTATTTCATATTTAATTGTATTGCAACAAAAGGACAGCAACCATCAACATTATTTTAATTTGGCTCGTACTGTAAATAACTATGTTTAATTGGAGACACGCCCATTCTAGATTTGGCAAGTCAGTTTCGAAAGCTAACATTCCTGAGCTGTTATAAATAAGCTTTGGGGATTATAGTTTGGTTGAAACTTGCGTACATTTGAAAGAAATCGTGACCTTCGAGTGCAGCATGTCATTCTTGACTGGAAGAATCAATCAGTCTTTGTTTAAATTCCGAATGAAATATTTCAGCATTCCCCACACCTTGTGCTTCCCAAACAAACCCAAAGCCATACTTATATAAAACATTACGTACACAACGCGCCCATGTAACCTAATTTTGACTTTTCAGAGATAATAACATATCATAAGCTTTTTGGATATCTGTATTCATTCATACATACTATTTGTAACCAGAATTTAATGCACCTTATATAAGCATTGATTAAAAAGTGACTACCTTCCTGTTTCTCCACATATCAAGTGCCTTGGTGACTTTGCACACACCCCAAAAATGCTTCAGTGCTGATGAATGAATTCTTTCAATGTATTCTTGATCAACAATCAAACCCCATATTTCAGACCCGTACGTTAGTATAGGCTGTATCTGACAATAAAACATCTTAAGGAATACCAGTGGTGAATATTCTCCGACGGACCAAAGTACTTTTATTATTGCAGACACGCCTGTCCTTGCTCAAACTGCGATATATGTAAGTGAGAAAACGCAAGCCTGGTAGAAAGATAGATTCCGAGGTATTCATACATGTTAACAATTTGTAATTCTTCATTTCCAAATGACCCTCTTTCCGCTAAATAGGATAGATGCTTACCATTTCTAAAAACCACTACATTTGATTTATCTAAATTTACACCTAGGTCAAGTCGTTCTGTGTAACAAGTTAAACTGATTTTGGAGACCAATAACGCTATTGGAGAATGAAACAACGTCATCTGCGAAAAGAATAAATAACTCAGTAACGTCTTGTGACAGCTGAATGCCAGACCAACCACTACAAAGAATATCTTTTGTTAATTCATTAATCAATAGTGAAAAAATAACTGGTGATTAGGCCTCCCCTTGTTTCAAACCCGGTGGACACAGAAAAGCCTAAGTTAAGTCACCATCAGTGCGAACTTTTGCTGACACAAAAACCCAGGCACAAATCTTCTGTCCATTGCAAACATCTCCCACATCTTCTCTGGCATAACGTTTCTGAGCTTACCGAATCATCTTCTTGAAAAGTAGCCTTGGATAAACACCTGCAAACTGGCCCACTGCACAACTGTAGGCTTGCAGGCTGGCTGTCATTGCGTTTGTTAAGTGTTCACGGAGCGCCGCAAAAACACGTTCGTCCTGATCGACGGTCAGCTGTGAACTCGCGAGAGAGAGCGAGAGAGATTGTGAAACGAAATTCCAATACTTTCGGCAACCCGGGGAGGGGATGGGGAGAGAAAAACGATTCGAGGTTGTCCAAGACAAATATGACTTCTGATCTGTTCTGTCGGTGAAAGGAAATGATTCCAGATCATGTAAAACTCGGATGAGTAGATCAGTGTACTGAGTACGCTTTTTTTCTTTTTCTTTCTTTTTTAAATTTTTTTTATAAATATAACATGTCAGTTCTCGAAATGTATTCAAAGTAGTATTCTTCCAAATACACCAAGTTCTTTGAATAATCGGTTTTCATGGAAATTTCACTGAATATTTTCCCCAGTACAACTCGTCGTATACCACATGAAAGTGAATAACATACTTGACATTATACAATGCACATTGTCGACATTTTTTTTTTTTTTTATCATACTCATTCGACCAGTCCGTGAAATAAGCTCAAGTATTTAGCAATGATGATATAAATAAAAGATACAAAGGTGAATATGTGAAAGGTGTTTGCGAACAGTGTGTGTGTGTGTGTGTGTGTGTGTGTGTGCGTGCGTGTGTGTGTGTGACATCTTTTTTTTTTTTTTTACATTTACTAACCTGGTTTCAGTCAACTTCTGAGGCCTAGCTCTCTTTCTTTTCTTTTCTTTCTGTCCCTTTTATAACTTTTTTTTCGTGAATCCTTATTTCTAATAGTGTCAGTAGCACTTAATTATTGTTGTGTGACATCATCATTACAAGAAATATATTCTGAATTCAATGAGTAAAAAAAAAGAAGAAGAAAGAAATCAGATGATTAACTGAAACAACGCAGAAATGTTGCAGACTGGAGAGAATCTGCCACCGAATGTGATGGCACTTCTGCGGGATGCACTTTCCACAGCTTCCCCTCAGGTCGCTGCTGTCCACAAGAAAATAATGGTAAAACAAGAGTACCCTTTTTAAGTTTCGACGACAAACCTGCCATGGCAGGAAACACTAATACCCATCACTTCCAATGAGCAATACTGGTGGAAGTGTTGGTAACACTCGCCAACTCATCAATGCCAAGAAGACACCCAAAAAAAGACTGACCGATAAACACACAAGAAAAACAGTCCCGAGAGGAAAACAGTATTGACAATCAAACATCTGAAAAATACAAAGAGCAATAATGTACTCTCCTGTCGCTGACATGTGCTGTCTTCGATCCTGTGAAACCGGTTAGCTTCTCGATGCTGTGTGTCTTTGACATAGACGCCTCCGTCATATTCTTGGCAACGGAAAGACTCATTAAGCGCAGCATGAATAGGTCATTCTCAGCAGTCGACGCCATGTCTGGCTTTCCCATACCATCCCCATTCACGTTCTGAGCCGTCTATACAGTTATAACACATCGCCTTTCACTTCATCATTGCATCCAGCATGAGGCTGTTTCTTCATTCTGCGATTTTTCCTGTTGTGCAGCAACATCATTTCAATTTCTATTTTCTGGACTGCACTGCGTCATCCCATCCCTTTGTTTTTTTTTCTGGAAGGGAGATGGAATTAGACTGGATTTTGCTATTCATCCTTGCGTTAGCAAAATAAGCTGCCTTCATGTTTCATCAACATTCTTACCCCCCGTCCCCCAGAGAGAGAGAGAGAGAGAGAGAGAGAGAGAGAGAGAGAGAGAGAGATGGAAATGGTTTATTCATGTAAAGGCCATAGCCCCAAATGAAGGAGCGTTTTTGACGAAATGGACATTTGGAAATACAAATATTGATAATGTGGAGACGTATCTAGAAAATGAATTACGCTGTACTATGAAAGCATTGGGTTGTAGGCCTCCTTCGGTCATGGCTGACCATGGATAGAGTATATCCGACCAAATGTCTAATTGGGCTGTCTGCTTGGACCAAGCAGCGTCGCCTGTGACTGTAGAGACCGATGCGAGACAGTCTCTGTCGCAGCGGTCACATGTGTAAGCTGATGCTGGTCTGTTGGCTGCCGTCCCTTTTCTGCGAGCTCGCTTTTCTGCTGCAGCAGCTGACAGTTTGTCCTCACCAATCCGTAGCTGATTCTTGAGAGTGCTTTTCCAGCTGATGCGGTCATCTGCCAGGTCCTCCCAGGACTCAGTATTGATCTTAAGCGCCTTCATGTCACGTTTGCAAACGTCTTTGTATCTCAGCTGTGGGCGGCTGATGCTTCTCTGATCCGTGGCGAGCTCTCCATAAAGGATGTCTTTTGGGATGCGACCATCTTCCATGCGGTGAACGTGGCCCAGCCAGCGCAGCCGACACTATCTCAACATGGTATACATGGTCGGGAGGCCAGCGCGAGTCAGGACTTCGGTGTTTGTCACCTTGTCTTGCCAGAAGATGCCGAGTATGCGCCGTAGGCTTCTCAGGTGGAAGGTATTGAGCCTTTTCTCCTGACGAGCATGTGTGGTCCACGCCTCACTGCCATACAGCAAGGTGCTGAGGACGCAGGCGTTGTATACAGCCATCTTTGTCTTCGTGGTCAGCTTGGGATTTGTCCACACTCTTTGTGTGAGGCGGGCTAGTGTTGTGGCTGCCTTCCCGATCCTCTTGTCGATCTCGGTGTCAAGGGAGAGGTTGTCGGTGATGGTGGACCCAAGGTAAGTGAACTGATGGATGGCTTCAAGCTCGTAGTCATCAATGGTGGTGGCTGGTGGAGATGGCGTGTCTTGGCCTAGGACGTTTGTCTTCTTGAGACGGATGGTCAGACCGAAGTCTTTGCAGGCCTGGGAGAAGCGGTCCATTAGTGACTGCACGTCCCGCTGGGTGTGGGTCACAACTGCGGCATCGTCGGCAAAGAGCATGTCTCTGATGAGGGCTTTGCGGACTTTTGTCCTTGCTCTGAGGCGGGCGAGATTGAAGAGCCTGCCATCTGATCTAGTTCGCAGGTAGATCCCTTCTTGCGCTGTACTGAACGCATGCCTCAGGAGAAGAGCAAAGAAGATTCCAAATAGGGTGGGGGCCAGGACGCAGCCTTGTTTGACACCGCTGCGTACGTCGAAGGGCTTGGAGGGGTTACCATTAAATTGCACCGTCCCTTTCGTATTGGAGTGGAAGGACTCAATCAGGCTGTGCAGTTTGGGGGAGGGAGGGGTGGGGGGAGGGGTGGGGGTGGGGGGGGGGGGGGGGGGGGGCAGGTGCCTTTGCTGATGTCAGGCTGTAAATGGCCTTGCTGAGTTCGTCCTCAGTTGGCTCTGCGTCAAGTTCTTCCATGACCGGCATGCACTTGATGGCATCGAGGGCTGAGTTGGACACTATGTTTTCTGTGGAGTAGAGGTCGGAGTAGTGTTCCGCCCATCTCTCTATCTGCTTGCTACGATCGTTGATTATTTCCCCAGTGGAGGATCTGAGGGGGGCAGTCTTGCTCTGTGTTGGTCCCAGTGTCTTCTTGATGCCATCATACATCCCTCGGATGTTGCCTCTTTCAGCAGCATTCTGTTTCTCTTCGCTGAGCTCTGTCCAGTACTCATTTGCACATCGCCTGGCGTTCAGCTGAACCTTACTCCTAGCGGCCCTGAGGATTTGCAGGTTCCTCTCACTGGGTGACCGTTTGTACTCAGTGAGTGCAGTGCGCTTGGCCTCACTAATGGGAGTCATCTCTGATGATTTGGCCTCAAACCAGTCGTGGGACTTCGCGGTTTTCTTCCCAAAGGTGGCCATAGCAATGCGGTGCATGTTGTCTCGTAGCGTTTCCCATCTTTCTGTGGCAGTCTCTGGGCTGCAATGCATCGAATTCTCTCTCAAAGGCATCTGCGAACTGTTCTGCAAGGTCTGGTTGAGACATCTTGCTGACGTCAATGCGAAAGTTCCCTTGTTTCTTTGAGCAGTGGAACTTCTTTGGTTGCTGTCTGATCTTGCAGCATACCAGAGAGTGGTCCGTGTCGCAGTCTGCGCTGTGGTAAGAGTGAGTGTGGAGAAGGTTTTTTGATGGCAGCTCGTCTTATTAGAATCAGATCCAGTTGGTGCCAATGTTTTGAGCGCGGGTTCCTCCTCCAGGAGACTTTGTGTTGGGGCTTCGTCCTGAAGAAGGAGTTGGCGATGCACAGTTCATGGCAGGCACAAAACTCAAGTAGTCGCTGTCCGTTCTCATTCATTTTCCCACTCCAAAGGAACCGAGACAGGAGGGTCACGAATCGTTGTCTGCACCCACTCTGGCACTGAAGTCGCCCAGGAGAACAAGTTGTTCTATCTTGGGGATGTTCCTTATGGTTGATGCGAGATTTTCGTAGAACTCATCCTTGGCGTCTGGACAGGTGGACAAAATTGGAGCATATGCGCTGACGAGAGTGACATAGCCTTCGGAGGTGTTGAGGCGGAGAGTCAGGAGTCGTTCTGAACCGCCGCTGCCTGGTTCGATCATGTTCAGCAGGCTGTTCCTGACTGCAAAGCCTACTCCGTGCTCTCTTGGGGCATCAGAGCTCTTTCCTTGTCAGAAGAAGGTGTAGTCCCTCTCCTTTAGTGTTCCTGAGTCAGCCAGCCGTGTTTCCTGCAGAGTGGCAATGTCCACATTTAGTCTCTTCAGCTTGCTGTCTATGACGGCCGTCTTTCTGGCGTCACTGATGTCTTGCAGATCTTGGGAAAGCCCAGGCATCATTGTCCGGACATTCCAACAGGCCAGTTTCATTGTTGATCCGTTTCTTGAAGTTCTCTTTTTGCCTGGTGCGGAAATTAACGTCCTGCTTGTCGGATATTCTCCTTATCTTCATACACCCATAGAAGAAGGTCGTGGCGGGACAGCACCTAATTGGCTGGGGGCTGCCCAGCTTGGGCGGGCGGTAGCTGTCCAGTGGGACGCGAGGGTCCCTCCCACCGTCAAAAGCAACCCCTGGCGTCGGCTCTACGCCAACTGAGCGCTAACTTATAACCGGTAACTGTTGCTTCACGTGTTGTTCCGACGCTAGTGCTAGTAGCGAAGCTGGAGTGTCCTCTCCAGGTTGTAGGTGCAAGGTGTTTGTGGATGGATGGACGGATATAAGCCTGGGCTATGTAATATGGAAGACAGGCTGTCGCCCATGCAGCTTGTCCCCCCTTTCCACCTCGCTGACAGATCCAAAGGAACAGCAAGGCTGTTACGTTTTGGTGCCAACGCGGCCGCAGGAGCTGACGGAAAGTGACAAAGTTTGCCATCCAACCGCCTTAGGGGCCCCGCACCGGATTTTCTGTCAGGGTTTACTTCCTTAGCGAGGTGGCCGCAGGTAGCTCTCCAGAGCTGGCGCCTTTGATGGGTCATTTATTTTCACCAGGGTGTCTAGCCACCCTCCTCACCATGCTCCTGAGAGGACTGGTGGGGGTGCTGGTTTAGTCGCCAGCAATTCGACCCTGTGACAGGTAGTACTGGGATCCAGGTTACCAGTAGCAGATATATCTGACCTGACCCTTCTGAATGAAAGCGTTATAACTCTAATTTTGAAAGCTCGAAACAAACACAAACTGAAATTTTAGACTAAATTTTCACTGGAGACTAATCTCACTTCTGAATGTGACGTATGAAATTAGTTCACATTGCACAGCGAATGGATTTTAAACTGTTTTATCAAAACTAATCTATCATCAGACTGGATTTGCTTAAGGAAAGTATACTGGAATTAACATTCGAATTCTGCGATGTCGTTCTGTCTGTTGTGTGCATCAATGACGTGATATCATACAGACATTTGTCGTGCTGCCGTTTGTATGCATTAATGACGTGATATACAGACATTTGTCGTGCTGCCATTTGTGTGCATTAATGACGTGATATACAGACATTTGTCGTGCTGTCTGTTGTGTGCATTAATGACGTGATATACAGACATTTGTCGTGCTGTCTGTTATGTGCATTTATGACGTGATATACAGACATTTGTCGTGCTGTCTGTTATGTGCATTTATGACGTGATATACAGACATTTGTCGTGCTGTCTGTTATGTGCATTAATGATGTGATATCATACATATATCTGTCGTGCTTTCTCTTGTGTGCAATAATGACGTGATATCATACAGTGGAGTGATGGCCTAGAGGTAACGCGTCCGCCTAGGGAGCGAAAGAATCTGAGCGCGCTGGATCGAATCACGGCTCAGCCGCCGATATTTTCTCCCCCTCCACTAGACCTTGAGTGGTGGTCTGGACGCTAGTCATTCGGATGAGACGATAAACCGAGGTCCCGTGTGCAGCATGCACTTAGCGCACGTAAAAGAACCCACGGCAACAAAAGGGTTGTTCCTGGCAAAATTATGTAGAAAAATCCACTTCGATAGGAAAAACAATTAAAACTGTACGCAGAAAAAAATACAAAAAAATGGGTGGCGCTGTAGTGTAGCGACGCGCTCTCCCTGGGGAGAGCAGCCCGAATTTCACACAGAGAAATCTGTTGTGATAGAAAGAAATACAAATACAAATGTGTCGTGCTGTCTGTTGCTGCATCAATTACGTGATATACAGACATTTGTCGTGCTGTATGTCGTATGCATTAATGACGTGATATCATACAGACATTGTTCGTGCTGTTTGTTGCGTGCATTAATGACGTAAAATCATACATACATTTGTCGTGCTGTCTGTTGCGTGCATTAATGACGTGATATCATACAGACATTGTTCGTGCTGTTTGTTGCGTGCATTAATGACGTAATATCATACATACATTTGTCATGCTGTCTGTTGCGTGCATTAATGACGTGATATCATACAGACATTTGTCGTGCTGTTTGTTGCTGCATCAATGACGTGATATACAGACATTTGTCGTGGTGTCTGTTGTGTGCAGTGATGACGTGATATACAGACATTTGTCGTGGTGTCTGTTGTGTGCAGTGATGACGTGATATACAGACATTTGTCGTGGTGTCTGTTGTGTGCAGTGATGACGTGATATACAGACATTTGTTGTGCTGTCTGTTGTGTCGATCAATGACGTGGTATCATACAGGCATTTGTCGTGCTGTCTGTTGTGTGCTTTAATGACGTGATATCATACAGACATTTGTCGTGCTGTCTGTTGTGTGCTTTAATGACGTGATATCATACAGACATTTGTCGTGCTGCCTGTTGCTGCATTAATGACGTGATATATAGACATTTGTCGTGCTGTCTGTTGTGTGCTTTAATGACGTGATATCATACAGACATTTGTCGTGCTGCCTGTTGCTGCATTAATGACGTGATATACAGACATTTGTCGTGCTGTCTGTTGTGTGCATTAATGACGTGATATACAGACATTTGTCGTGCTGCCTTTTGTGTGCATCAATGACGTGATATACAGACATTTGTCGTGCTATCTGTCGTGTGCATTGATGACGTGATATACAGACATTTGTCGTGCTGTCTGTTATGTGCATTAATGACGTGATATACAGACATTTGTCGTGCTGCCTGTTGTGTGCAACAATGACGTGATATACAGACATTTGTCATGCTGCATCAATGACGTGACGTAGACATTTGTCATGCTGTCTGTTGCTTCATTAATGACGTGATATACAGATATTTGTCGTGCTGCCTGTCATTGATACAATGACGTGATATCATAGACATTTGTCGTGCTGTTTGTCATTATTACAATGACGTGACATCATATAGACATTTGTCGTGCAGCATTCACCCTTCACAGTGGGAAATCGATGTCGTTGAGAAGCATTCATTTTCAATTTTTGTGTTGAACTGTAATTTGCCATGGCCTTCTCACTCTCCATTGATTGTGATAGCCTACAAGATCTGAAATATACTGCGGCGTGAGCGAGTTTCAGACTGGTTGAGTTGCGCAGAATGAAACGTAGTTATTATCGTCGTTGATGGTTTCATTTTATTTTGGTTCTGTGCTAAACTTTGAAAGCTATTATCAACGGCTGTCTGGTTTGCGGTTACTTTTTATGTCTTTCATTTTTTAAAACGAATTTTTATCCTGGAAAATCTTTCTACCTCTCTATTTCATGCTATTTAGCTTTGTTTCTCTGTATTTTTCTTAAACACACACGTACTCACAGACACACAAATACAGACACATACACACACACACATACACACGCGCGCGCGCACACACACACACACAAACTTGCAGCATACTTGGTTTAATTAACAAACTGTCCATTACTGGAACTAATGTGCTGGTTTTAAAAAAATCGGTAATTCTGAAAGTGCCTTTAAACTCCGGGCAACGATCTGGTTTCGTGAATTTAGCAGCGTGTTGCCGATCACACCCAGTCAGCCCGACGCACGCATGCACACACACACACACACACACACACACACACACACACAGAAGAGAGAGAGAGAGAGAGAGAGAGAGAGAGAGAGAGAGAGAGAGAGAGAGATTCCAGTGAAATCAATATTCCAAACTGATTACTGATCTTGCGGGGGACACTTTATGAGACACAAAATAGTCTGCAGCCATGGGTTTGTTCTTGTCAGGAACACACTACTGGTCAATATTTGTCTCCCTCGTTCACCAGGTCTGACCTGAATAGCCTTCATTCTGCTTTATGGTGTCTGCCAGGACCCACAATGGTCTCCACGCAAACTACTATTTTCAGTTTTTGTCAGCATTCTACCTCACCGACTTACAGAGAGGAGCTCAGACTTCTGGGTTGAAAGTCTCACGTCGCTGTGATTTAGACACCGCAGACAGATGGCACATGGTTTCTGGACTGACAGCGGTATCTTTGCACGAATCATTTATAATCATGGTAAAATCCTCAGTTTTGTTGCAGCTTAACTTGAGCTGAGTTCTTTATCCATGATCTTCCCCAGTTTTGTTACAGCTTAACTCCAGCCGAGTTTCTCAGCCATAATCTTCCTGTCAGCAGGACCGAAGCTTTGCAGTGTGTGTTGTTTGATTATCTGAATTTTGCAGTTTGATGTCACTTTTAAACATGCCCTGGTCACTCCCTACTCAAGAAACCTGGTCTTCACAAACAAATCCTAAAAAAAAATACAGAAACTACCCTTTCTGTCAAAATCACTTGAAATAGTCGTTCTTCGTCCTCAGTCGTTTTGTCATCCAATGACCTGAATGAGGTGTTTCAGTCTGCATACAGACAGAATCACAGTACAGAGACAGCCTTCTTACACATGTCCAGCACATTACTGTCCTGCGCTGACAACAAAGATGTCTCAGTTCTGTGTCTGCTCGATCTCTCTGCAGCCTTCGAGACAATAGAATATGATATTCTTCTCAACCGTCTTCATTATACTTTTGGAATCTCTTGCACAGTTCTCGGTTGGTTGGAGTCTTACCTCTCCAATCGCACTCAAAGAGTGTGCATTTCTTGTTCTCATTCTGTATCCATTATTTAGTCTGTACACTCAACCACTGTCCGACATCATCAGATAACACCAATGTGATTTTCACAAGTTTGCAGATGACACCCAGCTCACTAAAGCTTCTTGCCCAAAATCATTTGCTATTCTCCGGAAAAAACATAGAGATGTACATTGTTGCTGTGAAGGAATGGATGCTGACAAACAAGCTTGAACTTAATTACTGACGCCAAGACAGAAGCCATATTTATGGGTTCTAAGTGTGCACTTTGTCCTACTTCGGACCATACCTTGACTGTCTGCAATGCTGATATCAACTTGTGCATTTTTTTTAATCAGCTCTGTCCATGCACGACCTTGTCAGTACTTTATGCAAAACTGCGAGCTTCCAACTAAGGAAAATCCGGGTAATTCGACCGTATCTAACTATTGAAGCAGCCACTCAGCTTGTTTATTCCTTGATCCTAAGTCGTTACCCCACTTTTAAGTCAACTTCACTGGTCACCTTCTATCCGGAATTCTCTTCCTCTGGATCTCAGTCATTTACCAACGCTGTCCACTTTCAAAACAAACTTGAAAACCCACCTGTTCAAACAAGCCTTTGGGTGTGATGAAGCATTGCTAATTGTCTGCATTCTTCCTCCTCCTACCCGCCCCACTTTACCCTTTACTGAAATCGTCATGTAGTGTGTGTGTGTGTGTGTGTGACTGACTGTTCTTATCTGCAATTTGTAGAATTGTATTGGTGTATAGATATACATATATGTGTTGTTGTTTTCATGTGTTGAGGTATCTTTTTATGCACCATGATATATGTATTGTTTCATGTGAGGCGCTCAGAGTTCGTCATATGCGTCATATAAGTACTATCTATTGTTATCATTATTATTAGTATCACTATCATCATCATCATCATCATTATTATTATTATTATTATTATTATTATCACTTACAAGCAAACGTTGACGAACCATCTCCTCCACTACCGCTTCGTCACCAGTATTTTCTTATCTGTCTGTCTGTCTCGTCACAAAATCAACGTGTCCTTTTCGCCAAAACAGCAGCAGCAGTTTGCAAGACCAAAAATACAAAACAACGATCATACCTTTTTTTTTCTTTCTTTCTCTTGCTTATCAAAATCGCTAGGTTCAATGAAGACTTACTGGCATGGACAAATTTATCCTTCGTAATGCGCAGTTCCGCGCAGCCGGATCTCATAAGACAGCATAGTTTGAAAGCCAACAAAAGAATACAATGCCAGTGGACACTTACAGACCCTCAGCTATGCCTATCAAGTTCCAATGTATACAAAACGGGTGATACTCTCGTGAGATACTGTTGATAGTTTTAGTCTGGTAAGAAGAGGGAATGTTTACTCTGCAGCCAACACTCCCGTTATCCTGCAGCTCAATGAATGTATATAAATGCCTCGTGTTCTTCACGACTGCTGGCGGTGTCGTTTTCATTAATATTTGCACTTAGGATTTTACGCAGTCTTTACCACACACACACACACACACACATATACATATATATATATATATATATATATATATATATATATCATCTCTTTCTCAACCCCCTTCCACCTCCACACGCACGCACTCACGCACACAGACACACACACACAAGCACACACAAGCACACGCGCGCGCGCACTCACCGTCTCTCTCTCTCTCTCTCTCTCTCCGTCGGTGCACTCCAGCAACAACAACAACAACAAAATCATTCCATGGCACTCCCACTGACGATTGAAACGTTTTGAGCACAATGTGAAACGAATCAAATCACAATTTGACAATGCGATTGTGGTCAAAATAGAAACAAAAGACTGATCAGCTTCACAAAGAAAAGATTTGACTCCAGCTACTTGCCATGTTGGCAATGAAAGCAAGACGGGAACTTGCTGCTAACAGTTGAAAGAACTCAAATCAAGCACAGGATGTCAGCAATGGTTTAACTATTTTGCTCCTGGATCAGATAATGAAGATGCGCTGAATGGGATTACCAGTGTTGTTTTGCCTCATATAGTACAAATTCAAGTGGTATCGCAGTCCTATTTGACAATAATTTTGAATATTTTGAATTCAAATTTTAAAAAGCATATAAATATTTGTGTGGAAATTATATTTTTGTCTCTCTGAATTTCCTGAACAAAGATTTTCTTATCATCAATATTTATGGTCCCAACAGAGACAAACCAGAGTTCTATCAACAGATTGAAGAGCATATGAAGGAATTAAGAACACCTTATTCAGTATTAGCAGGAGACTGGAATTTAGTACTGAATCCCAACATTGATTATGACAACCATAATTATATTAATAACCCAAAAGCTTGTGAACAAGTAGAACAAATGATGGTTAATTTAGATCTTGTAGATATATGGCGAGAATTCTATCCTGATAGCAGGCGTTATACCTGGAGAAGATCTCAAACCTGGACAACCTGTAGACCTGGTTTTCTTCTTCTTTTTTTTTTTTTTTTTTTTTTTTTTGGTAAGTGAACACATGGTATCTGGCATTGCAGATTGTGAAATTATCCCAGGCTATAGAACAGATCATTCGATTGTTATGCTAAAATTTAAGAATATGATTGGAAAAAAAAGAAATCTAATTGTTCATTACTAAAAGATTTAAAGTATGCTGCTGAAATCCAGAATGTTATTAAAGATACAATAAAAGAATATGCAGTAATGTATGATGAAAACAAGGAATTAGATTGGACATACATCGAACAGATAGATTTGACAATATCACATCAGCTAGTTCTTGACGTACTTCTAATGAAAATCAGATCAAAGACCACATCGTATTCCACATCTAAAAAGAAGGAAGAAGAACAAACAAACAAACAAACAAAAAAAACAAAACAAAAAAAAACACAACACATTATGAAGGAGATACATACTTTCGAAAGAAAACATCAGAGGTCCCGAGATGATATTAAAGAGAAAAGAGACAAGTTGCAAATACTAAGAGAAAAGAAAATGGATGGGGTTTTACTACAATCAAGGGCAAGGTGGATTTAAAAAGATCATTGATTATTTTTGTAATATAGAAAAACGAAATTACATTAGTAAGCAAATGATTAAAGTGCAAGATAGACATGGCAACACCTTAACAAATTCAAATGACATTATACGTGAAGTAAATAATTTTTATTAGGAGCTATACGAGAAACGAAATGTAGAAGAATGTGATATAAATGAAATAGTAGAAAATCTTCCCAAACTCACTGAAGAAGTTTCAAAGACTCTAAAAGGAAAAATAGCATTACAAGAAGCAACTAATGTACTAAAAAACCCACCCAAAACATGAAGAATAACAGAAGTCCGGGAAGTGACGGTTTTACCTGCGAATTCTTTAAAAAAAAATTGGAGCCAGATTGGGGTATTTGTTGTGAAGGGTTAGAAAGAAAAGAATTGTCAGCTACTCAAAAAGAAAGAATTATTATTTGTATTCCAAAGGGGGGTAAACCTAAAGAGTATGTAAAAAAAATGGAGGCCAATTACACTCTTAATGTCGTATACAAAATAGGATCTGGGCGCATAGCAGCTAGAATAAAATCAGTATTTCATACATTAATTAACGAAGATCATACAGGATTTGTTCCTGGAATACGTATAGGGGATAATATTAGATTGATATATGACATAATGTACTATTTGAATAAGACAAATATTGAAGGGTTGTTATTATGTATTGATTTTGAAAAGGCTTTCGATACAATGGACTGGGCTTTTATGTTTAATGAAATTAGAACTTTTGGGTTTGGGGACTGTATTTGCAATTGGATTGAAGCATTCTATAAAAACACTATGGGTACTGTAATTATAAATGGATAAACATCTAGTTGGTTTAAGATCGGTAGAGGATGAGACAGGGCGATCCTATCTCACCTTATCTATTTATTTTATGTGCTTAAATTCTGGCGAATATGATAAGACAAAATAAAAACATCAAGGGTATCTATGTAAACCAAACTAAACACAAAATAGCGCAATTTGCAGACGATACTCAGTTTTTGCAAAATCGAGACCAACTTGCATTCAAAGAAACAATTCGAGTTTTAGGTAGTTTTGGCAACATATCGTGCTTAAATATGAATTTAGAGAAAACATCAGCGATTTGGGTAGGAAGAGAGAAAACTTCAACGAAAAAATATGCAGCACATCTTAAAATGTTCCTTTCATGTAAACTGGTTATCCATCTTTTAATTGACTAGAGATTGTATGTTTTGATGCGTTCCATTGTTTCTAGCGTATCATTTTTTTTTTACACAATGTGTTTGGATCATATGCTAGATCTTTATTTAGCAAGTCAACTAGTTTTGATCTATATCAGATGTGGTGTAGCGTATATGGATTTGTCCGAACGCAGTGACGCCTCCTTGAGCTACTGAAACTGAAACTGATCTATATATTCTCCTTTTTTCTCAATACTTTTGTTGTAGAGTTTTCCCTTTTAAAAGTATTTTTATGAAGATTTTTGTTAAACGGGTAGCATTTCAAATATATTCTAATTATCTAATTCTTTGCGTTGTAAAACACATTCAAACCACTTTTTTTTAATGTCGCCTAATCTTCTTAGACTTTTTAATCCTGCATGCTGCGTCTTGCAATATTTGTGTAAACTCTTCTATGACTGTACTACTCGTAGATTCTACACTGATACTGTTAGAAAGTTGTGTATTCAAAATATCATTAACGTAGTTTAATCATTTTTACATGTCCAGTGATGCTAGGATTATCCTAACGATAAAATGGAGAATGGTTGCTGAGTATAAAAACACCACAGTTTTTATCAACTTTCTCCATTTAGGATTATCCTAAGTTTTATTTAGGAATTTTCATCCCAAGAAAAAACAACATCTTAAAGGAATTGTAAACACCTTCTTCCATAGAAACATGCATTTATTTCATAATCGATGACCTGTATCTCTGTGGATATGGTGACTGATCTTCAATGACAAGGGGTTGTGATCTGAATAGAGAGTAAAATCATGAACTTTCATTTCAATAACATGTTTTAAAATGTTTTGAGAACAGAGAAAGAAATCAACCATTCTACTTCCCTTTGGTATAAAGCAAGTATATCAACCTTGTAAATCTTCCAGTGTTCAGCTATTGAGAATGCATACATTGGTGTCTATACAAATACAGCTAAATTTTCTCCCATTCTTGTGGACAGAGCAATCCACTGAGCATCTATATGTGACAGGGTGGAACATAATATAATAATACTCTTTGTATAATCAATTTGTATAATTATTTTCGGCATGCATCTTTAACTAAACAATATCACTGTTGTTTTTAGTAAAATTTTAACGAGTTTTCTAATGTCATTTTTAATGATGAGCCTCCTGATGCTTTTATATGTTTTGATCGACAACAGTGTGTTCTGGGTGCAACGTTTGGCAAGTGTATGTCAATGGCTGACTCTCTATCCAGATGAGTCTCCTCTAAAAAACACAACAATATCATACATTGAGAGAATATCAAGAACGTTGTGTTCTTCTAGTTTACTTATCTTTCGTCCATCAATTGCTTCATTGAAACCTTTAAGACTCCATGAGATTATCTTTAGAACATCTTGTATCGTTCAAAGAAGTTCATTTATCAAATATTGTGCACATTTGTTTTGGAAGCTGGCGTTAGTACCATGGTCCTTCATCAGTGTCACTGAACTGAAAATACATAATATATTGTTGCTATGACTGACATCCCAGTTTTTTCGGCTGGAATGTGTCATTTGCTGCCATTTGTCATGGTCGTCGTTGATTCATCTGAAGCTGTTTTGCTGGTTTGCAGTTTGATTATACTTGAATCTGTATGGATCATGGTGATGTCTGTTGTGGTTGTTCTGATTTCCGTAGATTTCATCAGCATGTTGTCGGTGTGGCCTTTGATATCTCTGATCACTGTGGTGATATCGATGAGTGAATCGTCTGTTCCGGTAAGAGTTTACGGGGTCGTTGTAAACTGAGATTCTGTGTGCCGGTAGCCTGTCTTGTCGAGTCTGACTGTCTTTATAGTGCATTTGCTGGTCATCCAAATCGTGGTTATATTTGCGATCTTGGTATGAGTATTGTTCTTCAGCAAAACGCATTTCCTATCTTCTTTGGTAAGAGTTCCTGTAATGGAAAGCTTCCTTCATGATGCGGCTTCAGTGACGTAACCATTCCAGGTCATATCTGTTGATATCTCGGTGAGAGGTCAGATGGTTCTCACTGTGATGTATTTTTCTTTGGTTCCGTGTTGTGTTTATATTTTTGTATGTCTCTCTCATCTGTGTTGCTACTTGCTTTTGTCTTGATGTCACGTCCTCCCTGTCGCGTTTTTCTCTGTTGCCATAATATGTTGGCCAATGTTACCAGCTACTATTCCTGGTCCTCTTTCGTTTGGATGTATTTCATCGCGCATAATGTTTGTTTTGTGTTTCATGTTGTGATGTCGAAGGCAGGTTACTTTCTTTTCTTTCAGGCTGGCAAACACCATCGCATTATACACTTCGTTATTTTTTTTCCTTCACGGGTTTCATCCGATGCTTGGATGATATTGCTGATGACAATGTCTGATTTTTAAAAATTGATTTTGCAGTTTTGAGACGCTTTTCGTCATTCTTTTGCTTGCTTTCCTTGTGGAGGTTGTTCTCAGGTTGTTGATACCAACATGTATGTCGATAACATCAGGGTCGTTTTCATCATTTTGTTTTCTTTCAGTGCTGTCATTGATTTTTGTTGCTTTTTTTTTATGGTAACTCTGAAGCCGTATGATTTGCTGAGGCGTTCTGGGTCAACACCTGTAAGTACTGAATCACTGGTGATAATGAGGTGAGGTCTTCGTCAACAGAGCGGCATGTGTCTTCGTTTCTTGTGCTGGGGGTGTCACTTTCGGTGTCTGACGAACTGCTGTCTGGGATCTCTAATGATGTCAGATTTGTGTTTGATGTTTTGCTGGGTTTCGTTTGAGGAGATTTCTTTGTGTGTGTGTGTGTGTGTGTGTGTGTGTGTGTGTGTTACTTAAGCCTGATTAATATAAATGAATATACATAACGTAGCTTTAAAGCAATAACGCTATTATAAACATTTAAAATTCCGCTGGAATTCCTTGTTCTTTTTCAGTGGCAAAACTCTAGAATCGTGTAAAAGTAAGCAGATATAACAACGTAGGTCGAAACACAAAACGCCGCCAATTCTCACTTGTTAACTCTACAAATGCTTTCGATGCTTTCTGTCGAGATCAGACAAGGCCCCCCAGTCCGCGTGAAATTTTCCAAACTGAGTTAGAAAGTTTCGTTTCTCTACAGATAGCAAGATGTGTGTGGGAGCGTAATGTGAACAGGAGTGGGACGAGAGGCTTTTGGGAGCTTTGTAGGGAGGAAAGGAGTTGTACCCCTTTCAGACTGACGTTTCAATTCCTGGCTGTGTGCTGGTTGCGTTACGTTGGGCTCCGGGTAGTCAAGTCAGCTTTCAGTGTCTTTCTTGTCCCATGTCTGTCTTCCGTCTTCAGGTCTTCTTGTCTCCGGATTTGTAAGTACCAGCAAGTCTACAAATCTGGTTTTCTTTTACGTTTATTGGAATCTAAGTTGTTCTTGAGCAAAGCCATGTATTCCAGACATGGTGCTGAGAAGGGGACAAGCTGATCAGACGACTGAGTTGAAATGATGGGAAAAAGTGTGACCGACTTTGTGGGATGGAACGTGCGCTGACGGTCAGTTGGGGCAGAGTGCACGCTGACTGTAATATCGACACCATGTAAGTGGAAGTTTGGCTCTTTGGTGGCTTTTTAAAAGCTGGTAATGCATAACTTGAATCCACTCCTCTTGGATCTAAAGGTCTTTGCCACTTGTTTATTTCCATCGAGATCAAGTTATCAAACATTATTCAGCCAGCATTGGTATACACACACACACACACACACACACACACACACATGCGCGCGCACACACCACGTAGACAGTTATTGCTATGATCTCCGTCGTGGTCGTGTTAGGTGATGGGTTATCATTAGCACACAGTAACTTATTCACTTACTTCTTCACTGCTTTCTCTCCTTGCTAATATGGGAAATGGAAAATGGGATGTCGGTGTGTGTTCACTGCTGTTGCTGTCAGCCGCATGCTCAGAGTAGTTGTTAACAAATTTGTAACCAGCCGCCGTGGCGAAGTGCTTAGCGTCGCGGACTGACGGCTCGGAGGATGTGGATTCAATTCCCAGCGAAAGTGGGTTTTTTTTTTCCGGCTCGTGCTCAGCTCCTACCCAGAGCTGAGTGTGCTGAGGGATGAAAAGGGAAGACTGGGACCACATAGTCGAGGTCATTCACTTCACGGGCGTGTCTTTGGATGTGCTGCTCAAATTTCCCGACCAACACTGGGAGAGTCTGTGTTTCTTGGGTCGGTTAACGTCGGCAAATCATTACGAAAGACTTGTCACGTTGTCCCAAACCTAAAACGAATCTCAATAGCAGCATCGTGATCATCATCATCATCGTCATTCTTCATCATTGCAGAAAGAATTACTGTCTCAAATTATGTGGCTTTTCGTGCCCTATTCTCACGGTGACACCATTTTCGATCAGCCCCCACTTTAACGCTTGGGGTGAATCTCGTCAGAATCAACAAATTCAGAGGTGACTGTCAACTAGGGATGTGGTGGCGGCCTTATGCTAGGAAAGGGGGAGGAGTGGGGTGTGGGGGGCGCTGTATGAGCGGCGTATGAGTAATGCCACTGAAATCGGTGCAGATGATGGGGCAGCAGAAAAAAGTGAGATGTTACTCCATGACAGGATTAAATAGCGAACTCATGGTCCCATTTTCTCGGCTAGGATTTGTCTTCCCCCATCCTCTACTCTTCATCCCTGTCCGTGTGTGTGTGCACGTGTTACTGTTCTAAATTAATATATTCATACTTCATTTTACGTTCCACCTTTTGATCCTCCGAGAGATTGGGTCTCTGTTGAGAACTATGTTCTCCGGTGATTAAAGCCCCGTGCTGTCACCCGATCACACCGGCAGTTGTCTGGATAACTCTCCTTCATCCCCGCTGCTCCCCGCAGTGGATATTATTTCTGTACATTCTGTCAATAACATCTTCTGTACATTCTGTCAATCACATCTTCTGTACATTCTGTCAATCACATCTTCTGTTCATTCTGTTAATCACATCTTCTGTACATTCTGTCAATCACATCTTCTGTACATTCTGTTAATCACATCTTCTGTACATTCTGTTAATCACATCTTCTGTTCATTCTGTTAATCATACCTGCATTTAAGCTATCAGCCGTAGTTTTGTGCCCTGAGGTTGCATCATTCTTTTTCAGTGTTTTCCCAATGGTGGATCTCTCTCTCTCTCTCTCTCTCTCTCTCTCTCTCTCTCTCTCTCTCTCTCTCTCTCTCTCTCAGTCAGTTTCACTATTGTGTTTGATTCATGCGAATTCACTGTGTCATAACGCATCCATTCTGACCATTTACCTGGTGACACTTCATACCGTGTTCCCTTAAGGTAAGAATTATGAAGTCAATGAACAAAACAAGACGCAATCAAAAACAAAAAAGACAAAAGCACCCCCCCCACTCCCCGCCAAAACAACAAAAAACAAAAACAAACAAAAAAACAACAACAACAACAACAAAAAAAAACACACACAAAAAACAACAACAAACAAACCCAAAAACAAAAAAAAGAAGATTATGCTCAGCTGTTCAGTGATATTCGTAGCAATGGTGAAATTAACACAAACATTGATAATGCAATAAATTTAATCGATGCTAATGTAAATGTTGCACAAACAGTCATTAATGAATGTATAAAGGAAAGTATGGGGTGCATGAAAAGACGTGTGTGTGTGTCACAAACAATAAGGCTCCCGATGATAGGTTCGATCAAGAGTGTACCCTCAGTAACAGAAATGTGAGGAGTTTGTTTCGTATTAGTCGACGGCCATTAAAAGTAGAAGATAGAGACACACACGTTTTTGCTAGACGGGAGTATACCATTCATAAATTGTCAAAAGTATTTTTGGACTAATATCAATATAAATTTCATTAGAAAGGAAACAGAAAAGACAAAACATGAATACAGACGTTTGGAACAAACACTCTCAGGCGCTGTTACAATCAAATGCTGATAACGAGCAAAATAAAGCTATCATGATGATAGGACAGATGTGATGTGAGGACAGATCAGAACATGAATACACCAATTTCTAGTGCATAGGTTCTACTGGTATTAAGAAAACTTAAAATGGTAAGGCAGCTGGTCCTGGTGGAATTATTTGTTCGACAATTGTATAAATCCAAACAACTGGGTTGAATATATCATTTTGTCCATTCATTTTAAAAAGTTAATGAAAATAATCCCAATAATTATAAAGGAATTTCCCTAAATGACATAAGTGGCAAATTGTTTGGAATGAGTATGAATAAAAGATTACGTTACGAGTAGAGCATCACAACATCATTGGTGACCATCCACCCAGTTTTAAGAAGAGTTGCTCTAGAGTTGACCACATCTTTATACTGCTTTCACTTACACAAAAACAATTTTTCTTTCAACCATAAGCTGCATGTTGCGTTCACTGATTTTGAAAAGGCATTAGATTGTATCAATCAAAATCTTATTTGGCCAGTGTTATTGAAGAATGGTATAAGAGGTCAACTTTATAGATTTATTAAAAGCATACACAGTGTAAGAAGAGCTAGAGTTCGCTGTGGTGCTAAAACTGACATATTAACTGTACAGCTGGAGTAGATCCGATGCTTGCAGCCCAATTTTATTTTCTCAATTCATCAACAAATTAACAATTCAAGTAATACATGATGGGAGGCATGTAGTTTTCATTTTCAATTGATGCTTTTAAATCATCTATACATCACTTAGCTGATGATGTTATTTTGATGCAGAAACCTTTAATGGTTTACAGAGCTGAACAATTTACACTGTACAGCAGATTCACTTCAATTAAAAGATGATGTCTGAAAGTAACATTATAGTATTTCGTAAGGGTGGTTATTTGAGCAACAGGGAAAGAGATGGGTGTACGATGCTGTTTTGATGTCAGTTGTCAACGTTTGTAAGTATTTGGTAAAAAAAAAAAAAAAAGTCCCCACCCTTGAGTTTTGTTGGTGCTTGCAAAGATTTTACAAGTAGAGCTAAAAGCGCCTTATTTTTGCATGATGAAGAAGTTGCAAATGCTCAATAGTATTTCCTTGATGTACATATCATTTTATTTGAAGCTGAAGTACAACCAGTTGTGTAATATTATTAAGAATCACAGGGCCTAGATAAAGCTGCTATCCATTGTGAATCAGTTCACATGTTTGTTTAAGGAAATTTTTAGGTGTTGATAAGCAAACTCCAAATGATTCAGTTTACGGCGAGACAAATTAATACCCGTTATATTTAGTCTCTTCAATTATACGTATCCTTTATTGATTCAGCCTACTACACATGGACGATAAAGAGTACCCCGTAAAGCTTACAATACGTTGTATGATTCTGATGCTAGAGGCAGAGTAAATTGGGTATCCAAGATACGTCACTGTTCCAATATGGTTTTGGTTTTGTCCGGTTAAACCAAGGTGTTGGCAGCATTAAAGCGTTTATTTGTGTTTTTCAACACGACTGATTGAGTGCTGATGGCAGAAATTGTCTGACCATATCCAAAACAGTGACAGAGTTAGTTTTTATGGGGCATTAGCAACGTGTCTGACCTGAAACTTCATTCAGTGTTGAATATCAATATACATTTAGAATATATAAAACTTGATCCAGATTATGCATTTCTGAATTAGCTGTCCATCGTTATAGATAATGACAGTGATTTAATTTGCCCACTATAAAAAGACTCACAAGAAAATGAGATGCATTTTGTTCTTTGTTGTCCAGCTTTGAGAAATATTCGAGAAGAATGTTTTAAGCGTGAATATTTTAGACAACATACAATGTTTCAATTGAACATATTAAAGTCTTCAAACTCCCTTGAAACTGTGTTGTAATGCGACGTTTACATTGTATAATATTCACATACCCGTTCATAAGGGGATCAGGCCTATACATGAATACATCATCTTGAATCTTGAAACTCTAAAATTTGTACCCACATTCTGTCTCTGATATGTAAATATTATTTTATGCATCAAAATTAAAAGCAAAAAAACGCAAACAACATCAGTATCAACAATAATAACAAACGGTTGACTTGCATTGCTGAGAAGAAAATGAAATGAAAACGGATAGTGTATATTTGGAAGACGAATTCCGATCGAAACTAATTAACAAAATGAACAAGGTTTGGAGATGCTGCTCGCGTGTTTGTCTACATTGTTGCTGTCATTATTTCTGTTTTTTCTGGTTCATTATTTGATGTACTCAATGACATATTTTGTTTCAATTGTTCTCTCTTAGCTATGTTTCAAATTACATATGTATGTTTGTGCGTGGATGCTTATGATTTTAGTGCTATTGTGAAGCACACAGAGCTACACGATCATGCGCTATAGCAAGATGTCTTAATAGATAAACAAACAAATGAATAAATGAATAAATAAATCTATCAATCAATCAATAAACAAATGCTCTCTCTCTCTCTCTCTCTCTCTATATATATATATATATATATGTATATATATATACATATATATATGTGTGTGTGTGTGTGTTTGTGTGTGTGTGTGTGTGTACGTGTGTGTGTGTGTGTGTGTGTGTGTGTGTGTGTGTGTGTGTGTGAGTGTGTGTGTGAGACGAATAATACAAAATGAAAAGATATCAACAAATATATATTTTACGCATGTGGATGAAAGATAATCTGACAAGACACACTTCAGAAAGGAGCAGTCCTGAGCAAGGGAACAAACGGGGTACGATGGGAACTTCCCGACCCATCCGTCACGCCGAGGGTTGACCAAGCACGAGTTGATTTTACGAGGCAACAACTCCTGCGGCAACGTTGTTTACTTCACACCAACAGAACATCACCCACTTTTCTTCGTTTATACTCTCTCCGTTCTCTCTCTCTTTCCCTGTATCTCTCCCTTACATATGGATCGTTATCAAACACACACACACACACACACACACACACACACACACACACACACACACACACACACGTACCAACACAAACGCACACACACACACACACACACACACACACACACACACGCGCGTACCAACACAAACACACACACACATGCACGCCCGCGCGCGCGGGTATGAAAATTTCCTTCTGGCAGTTAGTCAATCCTATCTTCAGGACATCTGTGCTCAAAGTCTTTGCACACCCGCTGCGGTGCTGTAGTGACAGCATAATTATGTTCACCAAACTGTCTGTGCAAAGCTCAGGCTGAGTATACTTAACCTTATCTAAAGGACTGATGGCCCACACCGCTGGAAGATACAATGGGACCAGTCTGATCTCCATACTGGTAATACCTTTCCTCCTGCAAGTAGACTGGCCATCACAGATTGTGGGACAGAATTAAGCATGAATATGAATGAACGCGTTAACGAACTTCCTTGAGACTGTAAACCAAGGCTGCCATTCAATACAAACACAATACATTTCATTGGATGAGTAAAAACAATCGATGTCCCGCAAAGAGGTGTGTGGGTACTTTTTTAAAGTAAGGAACAGCAGCAAAATAAGTAAAAACATAAAAGGTTAAAAATAAGAACTAAGAAAAACATGCTACGTGATTGCCACAATAATTGCAGTTCATGATAGTTGAATAATCTGCAAAATTCAGACCTCTTACATTATTACTGACTTTATGCATGCGGACAATATATGGGGAAAAAAAAAGTCTGCACTCGTTTGACCCTTGTTTTCCTGGGCCTTTTGTTCCTGACCCCTGTTTTCCTGACCCTAGTTTTTTTTCTGACCCCCTGTTTTCCTGACCCTATTTTTTCTGACCCCTGTTTACCTGACCCTATTTTTTTCTGACCCCTGTTTACCTGACCCTATTTTTTTCTGACCCCTGTTTACCTGACCCTATTTTTTTTCTGACCCCTGTTTACCTGACCCTAGTTTTTTTTCTGACCCCTGTTTACCTGACCCTAGGTTTTTTTCCTGACCCCTGTTTACCTGACCCTAGTTTTTTTTCTGACCCCTGTTTTCCTGACCCTAGTTTTTTTTCTGACCCCTGTTTTCCTGACCCTAGTTTTTTCTGACCCCTGTTTTCCTGACCCTAGTTTTTTCTGACCCCTGTTTTCCTGACCCTAGTTTTTTCTTTCCTGGGTCAGATTGTGATCAGTGTCCGTCCCTCATAACCAGTCCTTTCCTTTCCTTAAGCCTGGCTGAACGCAACCACATTTCCACGCAAAACAGATTCCCTGACTTCGGTGGCAGTCTGTACTGGTAGTCAGAGAACGAGGGCAGAATGCCAACCCTGGCAAATAGGACACGGTGCTGGGTGAAAACAGAGGGAAGTAGTGTCGAGTCAACTGCACGCCGGAGTTACCATGTCCATGGAGGTTAGACTGTCACCAGGGATTAGACTTTTCAGTCAATGTTGTACACACTGCTTTCATCCGTATTTTTCTACAAACCATTACAGAAATAAACGAACAGTTAATGAGCCACACAACCATGGAAGATATGAGCTGTGCATACAGTTAGGTGCTGAAACAGAGACATGGACATTTGCATAAACGAAACGATAAGAACATAGGGAACATAATCCGATATGATAAATAGAATTGTGCAATCAACAACCATCTACCTGAAGATCTTGTCATCAGCCCCATCCACATGTAATATGCAGCTTCTGTTCAACGTGTGTGTGTGTGTGTGTGTGTGCATGCGTGCGTGCGTGCGTGTGTGTGTATGTGTGTGTGTGTGTGTGTGTGTGTGCAGTGTGTGCATATGTGAGTATGCACAAGTTTTTATATTGATATGCACTTGTATGTATCCTAATTTCTACTGTATTTGTGTTTGTGTATGATTTTCGTTTTATGTTCGTATCTTGTTATGTACTATCCTCCCAATACTCCTTGTGACCCCGGTACACTTAGTAATAAAGACATATTCTATTCTATAAAATAAAGAAAGAAAGAAAGAAAGAAAAAGACGACGAAGAAGAAGAAGAAAAGATATACGATTTTTTTTCTCTTTTCACTATGGCAGTTTTTTACTTTTATGTATGTGAAATATGTAGTAATACAATGTTTCACGATACTGTGACATCTTCTTTTATTTATAATGAAGTGAATTATGACTTTGCCACAACACACGCTGCATTTTTAAAGAAAACTGGCGAAATATGGAACTGATTTAAAAAACAACAACAACTAAAAGCATTTTAACAAACGAAAATATTGACATTAAAAAAAACATCAACTCAGAACTGACTGTGACAAACATCTACAAGTTCTCAATGCAGAACACTTCTCACAAGGGGAATCTACCTTTGTGACCAGACGAAGCACAGACGAAGTAGGACTTAATACTATCTGGACAGAAGCAGCTCCCAGGGACCATAAGTGAGAAATGAGACAAGTCTCCTGATCTACATGCTAGTGGCTGGCTGCCCCTATCTGGCTCGAGTAGATTATGCAAATCCAGGCGGCAAATATCGGCCTGCTAGCACAGGGGAGGAATGAAGACAGACAAATAAGGTGAGATGTAATTTCGGAGAAGAAGAAATTGAGTGTCAACGATCTCTGATGTGGTCATTTGCATATGAAAAGGAAGATAATTTGAATCTTAAAGAACAACGATTGGATCTGTATGCAAGGTGGTGGCACCGGCTTGGTGAATAGGTAGATAGGTATAGGCGTGTACATAGACAAACAGACACATAGACACATATACAGAGAGAAACACACACACACATTATATATATATATATATATATATATATATATATATATATATATATATACATATAAAATTATATGTCTACACACACACACACATGTTGATAAGTCTACTGTTGACTATGAACCTTATTTTAGATTTAACACACAAACACATACACACATATACACACACACATGGTGAAGAGTACACGCAAACATATAAACATATTCAAAAAGAGAGACAGAGACAATGATGTCTTTGTCCCACTTGGGAGTTAAAAAAAAAACATATTTTGTTATAAATCATACTGAGATATCAAACAGGGCGAAACTCCAAACTGAAGTCAGCATCTGTCAAGCCAGAACAAATCGATCCGGATTTACTGATGACCTTGCTGCTATTCGTACGGGTCTCAATTTCAAACTTGTCCCCAAAGCTTACCTATAGCAAACCTTATTTTGATTCTGTATCAACGGATTCAATTCTGACACACGCCAACCAGAATAATGATAATAAAATGTAGGCTTATATAGCGCTGTACCCCCATCTCAGATGGGGATCACCGCGCGTTACAAAATAATACACATATTCAACATTAAGTGACATAAAAATATGTACAAAGTCAACACAGTCTCACATGACATCGGCTAAAGTATACATATGCAAGGATAAGTGACATAAAAATATGTAAATGAACACAGGCACCATCACAGTCTTAAATCACACAGGGACAAACCTGAGCAAAACAAGGCACATCACATTCAAAGTGAAAAATGAATAATGAATAAACACCAAGGAACCAGCACCACAAAACACACGCACACAAAAACATCACAAATTCAGACAATCAACGCAAAGAGCACATCCGGCAATAAGATCACAGCAAGCAAAGTTTCAGTGAGAAAAGTACAGTTTGAAAAGATACGTTTTGAGTGCTCTCTTGAATGCTAGTGTCAGGGTGTAGCGGAGGTGTGAGGGTAGCGAATTCCACTGTTTAGGTGCAACAAAAATAAAGGAACAGACAGTGTGCGCTTGCCATTTGAAGAATGAAGTTGTCCGGACGGTGAATAGACAGAAAGTAGATCCGAAAGATAGACAGGACAAGGATCAGTAAAGAAATTGTGACAAAGGATTGAGACTTTGTATTGTATTCGTGCATGGGGAGCCAGTGAAGGGAAGCGAGTAGGGAGTGATGTGTTGACGTTTCTTAGCTTTGAGAGTGAGTCGTGCTACACAGTTTTGAACTTTTTGAAGTTTGTCAGCACAGCGTTTGGGACAGCCAACAAGAAGAGCATTTCCATAATCTAATCTAGATAGAATAAAAGAACAAACCAGTCTTTGTGGTTTCTGCGGTTAGATATTGGCAAATGGAGCTGCTGCATATGCTGACATACAAATTTGGTTGACGTGTGTGTCAAGTGTCATGTCATCAGAAAGCATGTACACAAAACTGCGTGCAGATGCTGATAAAGGTATGTCCGAGGTTCCTAGCAGAATAGATGAAGGCTTAGGCAAGTCGGTGAGTAAGTGAGAAGTGCCTCTCTCTTATCATTTAGTTTGAGTTTGTGATTCGTCATATCCATGATTTGACATTTGTGATGCATGACTGTAAAGTTTGTATGGTTTGACCTATTTCTGTAGGGTGACATGTTCTACATAGCTGTGTGTCATCTGCGAAAGACTGGAAACAAAGTGACTTTAGATGAGTGTATGCATAGGTATGGTATACATGATGAACAGTATAGAACCTAAGACAAAAACCTGTGGAACTCCGAACAAACCAGGTGCTGGCTGTAATGAGTGATTATTGATAACGACTGTATGGATGCTACTTGAAAGATAGCTCTTGACCCAAGAGAGAGCTAATCCTGAAACCCCATAGTAGTGATGAAGGACTTGCAACAAAAGTGTATGGTCTATGGTGTCAAACGCTCCGCTGAGATCTAACAAAGTAAACATGACCTTGATCTAGTGGCAGAAATGTATCGTTAGTGAGTTGAGAAGTGCATTCTCTGTACTATGTGATCGTCTGTATGCGGACTCGCTCGGTGACAGCTGGGAATGTGAGTTTAGGTATTCAAATAACTGAGTCAGAACAACTTTTTCAATGACCTTACACATAAAAGATAAGTTTGAGACTGGTCGATAATTTTGTAGAACATAGGGTTTCTGAAGTAGTGGTTTTACAACTGTGGCTTTATAACTAGAGAGAAAGAACTAGACAGGAGACTTTCATTTACTATATGTGTCAAAGTGGGCAAGAAAGTGGCAATGTGTTCAACTAACAAATAAGTAGGGATAGGATCTAGTTGGCAGGTAGTCGGTTTTGACTTGAAAATTATCTTTTTTTTTAGTTCATCTTCTGTGACAAGATGGAACCAGTCAAAAACAGAAGAAACTGAATCAGTGGCTTGATTCGAACTGAATACAGACAATTCAGCAGTTGTCATACGATCAAGTTCCTGTCTAATGTCAGTGGCTTTCTTTGAAAAAATAGTCTGAAAGCACTTGAGGTAGCTGATGAACAAAGTGGGAAGTGGAGATGAGTTGACATTACCAGTAAACTTTTCACACATACTGAACAATCTTCTAGCTGATGAAATCAAGATTACAATAGAAATAAGTCATACTTCGTATCTTGTGAGTTAAAGGAGTGTAATTATCACTTTTTGATGGGTTCCTTCACATTTTGGCCGTTTCCACAACGATTCACTTAAAAGGGTAACACCCACACCCCCCCAACAACAACAACAAACAACAGTGAGACACAAACGGGGCACTACAGAACTACACTGCTTTCATTCATGTATAGGACTACAGTGAGCGCCACAAGGAGCACAGTCAGAGAATTACATTACCAAAATGGTAAAGCTTGAAATGGTAATGATTTATTGTCAAAGCTGATAATTTGGGATCTAGTAATTGATCAAATACGTGCACTGATATTATAAAATAAGACAGGTTAACGTTATCGTACAGGATACAACCACAAGCACTCTTACTCAACATAACAAACGCGTCAAATGTTTATGTGGACAGCCTATTTCTAGCAGCCACAAAAAATCTTGATTGCCATGACTTAAAACCACTCTTACTTATGTTTTTGTGAGCTCTCTTGGGTGTAATTTGTATCACTAATTTCAAGATATCAATTGATATTGTAGTAATCCTACATTTGATGTACGCTCCAATAAGATATTTGTTATAGTTGTTTGATGTTGTTGTTTTTATTTTATTTCAGCAAACAGTCGAAGCAAAACTGAATAAAGATGGTGTAATATTATAGATGACCTTAAGATGGTGAGAAGACAACGTTTCGATTCGTATACTCTTTTAGGCTTGAAGAAGGAGTCTACGACTCGAAGCGTCGTTTTCTGATCATCTTAAGGTATGGTAGGTATGCCTAATTGCGAAGGATCCAGTCGAAGAGACCAGCTCAGCGTGTGTATTGTACAGACAACAGGTTGTAGGATCGTCAAATGCAGCTTTACCGGGTTTTTTTGAGGTTTTCTCCGATTGGTTGCACCGGAAAATATCGTCTACTCCTCCTTTTCAACGTTTTTTTCAAAGGTTCAGATAGCAGGGATGCATGAGGGTAAATGTGAACGGACAAGTCCAATTCCGAACGATGGGTTTGGGCACATGTGGACAATTAAAACAGAAGCAGGTCTTGAACTCGTTAGACATTATTGGAACATCGCACCAGACTATTGTATTGTTGGTTTTGATCACACACACACACACACACACACACACACACACACACACACACACATCTCATTCAAACACACTCCTGTGAGAGCGCTCAGTAACTGTGCAGCATCGTTCGCAAATAGACTCTCTTCAAAATGTCTTATGGTCTAAGCAAACGACACTGTTTTCAAACTGTCATCAAAACTGTCACCAAGATGCTTTCTTCAATTCTCCTAGCATTGGTAATAAACAATTCATTCAACATATCCAATGAAATCAGAGAAGAAATCAGAAGAAGAAAGAGCGCGAAAATAGTCGGAAACAAGTGATGTTTGACTGGTTCTTGGAAATGGATATCCATTGAGGTCGAAGCAGACGTCAAATTGTGAAATGTGTGTGGTGAGAACGCTTCAAATTGGAGCGGTACAAGAACCGTTCGCAATTGCACGCTGTTCGCAAGTAGGCATACCTACCCTACCTTTGATATTACAGCAGCTTTTCTTTTATTTTTATTTTTTACTTCGTTTTAAGAGTCCAGCAGTCACCATTTTATCATCTGCAAACATTCACCCCCCACTAGCTCCCCCCCACCCCCACCACACACACGCTCGAGGTCACACGTACCACCCAAGGCCCACTTTTTCCCGTTTGTCAAGCGGAAAAACTTGAATTTGAAGAGAGCGCGTCGCTACACTACAGCGCCACCCATTTTGTTTGGGATATTTATTTTCCTGCGTGCAGTTTTATTTTGTTTTTCCTATCGAAGTGGATTTTTTCTACAGAATTTTGCCAGGAACAACCCTTTTTTTGCCGTGGGTTCTTTTACGTGCGCTAAGTGCATGCTGCACACGAGACCTCAGTTTATCGTCTCATCCGAGTGACTAGCGTCCAGACCACCACTCAATGTCTAGTGGAGGGGGAGAAAATATCGGCGGTTGAGCCGTGATTCGAACCAGTGCGCTCAGATTCTCTCGCTTCCTAAGCGGACGCGTTACCTCCAGGCCATCACGCCACTTTGTCACTCTGTCTGTCTGTCTGTCTGTCTCTCGCTCCCACTCTCTGTCCTTTCTTTCCCGAGAACAGAATCCTAAGTCATTCAAGTTAGTGTAAAATAAAAAAAAGAGAGAAAAGACAAGAAAAAGAATGCACCACTCCACTCCTTTTCTCAATCCCGAGTCGCGTTAACCATGTTCCTGTCACACTGTGTTCCTGGCTGTCACTGCCATAGTATTCATCAACCCTGTCTTCCTCATCGATAATTCCTGATCAACCCTGCCTTCCTCACTGACAATTCCTGATCAACTGTCTTCCTCACTGACAATTCCTGATCAACTGTCTTCCTCATCGATAATTCCTGATCAACCCTGCCTTCCTCATTGACAATCCCTGGTCGCCCTGTCTTCCTCATTGACAATTTCTGATCAACACTCTTCCTCATTGACAATTTCTGATCAACACTGTCTTCCTAATTGACAATTTCTGATCAACACTGTCTTGCTCACTGACAATTTCTGATCAACACTGTCTTGCTCACTGACAATTCCTTAAATGGTCAATAGACTTCAACAGTTCACCAACCTGGGGTCCATCATCAGCAATGGAAGATCCAAACCGGGAATCCTCTCAACGATAACAAAGACAGCATTAGCACTGTCCTGACTGAAACCTCCAAGGAATGACAGCAAAATCTCTGTAAAAACAAGATCAGACTCCTGCTTCCACTGGTCTATTCCATCTTCATGTACGCATGCGAAACATGGACACTCACGGAGGATTTGGAAATAATTCAAGTCATGGAAATGTGGTGTTATCGCCAGATACTAAGCATCAGATACACTGAAGACATCACCAAACAACACGTCCGCCAAACCATCAAGCAGCACACTGGACATGAAGAAGACATTTTCACATCAGTTAGAAAAGAGTTACCCTGGTGTGGCCACGCAACAAGAATCAATGGCCTTGCCAAAACAGTCCTCTCCAGAACTGTCGAGGAGGGAGATGGAGGGGAAGGCAGAAAAATGATGGACTCACAGCGGTGCAGAATGAACAAGAACACCATTTACAGAGACTCAGGCTTTGACACACAACTGACAGACCTGGGGGAATCTGATGAAGAGGTGAGGGGGAAGAAGAAGAAGAAGAAGAAGAAGAAGAAGAAGAAGAAGAAGATCAGAACGGTCAGTTCTCCTCCGCATCAAGCTGCTCCCAGACTGTCCGAGCGAAACACGATTTCCAGACAGCGTTGTACACTTAACGATTCCACCCAAGGAGAGGGCATTGATGCTGAAACCTGGTTAGACTATACTTGGATCGAAGCAACCAATGTCAGTCTCGTTCAGCGCAAACCACAAGAGAAAACTGCAATTAACAGACACAGACACGCACTCACACACACACTTACACACACACACACACACACAAGCGCGCGCGCGCGCACGCGCACACACATACACACGCACTTGAATACTCATATGCACGTGCAAAAAAGACCAAAAAAATCAAGTCGAATTAGGTCATTTAATGTTTGCTATGAAGTTACCAAGTATTCATGTGAAATAACAAGAGCACTTTGCAATACAATGACACCATGTCTGAATGGTATCGAGCACATACGACTATTTGTATGAGGATGAAAACATGTCATGTAAAACCATGCATTACGTTTCACGTCAGTTTTTTTCTTTCTGAGTGAAATCCAGACTGCTCTCTTCGCGTACGCATTTGTGTTATTGTTTGATGATAAGATTCTACTTATTGTTTGATGGTAAGATTCTACTTATTGTTTGATGATAAGAGTCTACTTAATGTTTGATGATAAGAGTCTACTTAATGTTTGATAAGATCCTACTTATTGTTTGATGGTAATATTCTACTTATTGTTTGATGATAAGATTCTACTTATTGTTCACACATCACTTCAGGGGACGCTGCTACCAAATGAACAACTCCATTATTCATTCTCTCTTGCTGTCCGTCTCACTGTCTCTGTTTGTTTCTGTCGGTCTCTGCCTGTCCCTCTCTGTCCAACTCACTGTCACTTTGTCACTGCCCGCCTAGCAGTCCCTCTGTCCCTCTCAGTTTCTACGTCTTTCTTATCGTCGCTCAGTAGATTTAGTGGACCTAAGCCGACACGGTTATTTCTTGACCATTGGTAAAATATCAGTCGTCAGGTCCTGATTATATTCTGGTGAACCACTCCTAACCCAAGTATGCAGAAGTATTGCATGTTCACACAGTCTCTTTTTCCTCGTCACTTTCCTCAGTTACACAGTTGGTGAGAGAGTTAAAAAAACAAACAAAAACAAACAAACAAAAACAACAACAACAGCAACAACAACAATAATAAAACCCAACTCAGTTAAAGGGGAAGGGTGTATTTGAGGGGTGGGGTGGTGTAAAATGGAGGACTGAAAAAAGGGCTCATGTGCACAAATAACAAAATGTCGTCAACCATTTCCCCAGCAGCTGCGTGTGCGCACCATTACAGAATTTCACGAGGCAACAACTTCCTGCAATCAGAAATTTATACACCTTCACTTCAAATAACTTCTTTTTTACCTCCTCTCTCATTTGTCTGCCCATTCATCCGTCTGTCTGTCTTATACTCAAGAGAGAGTGAGAGTGAGAGAGAGATGGTAAGAGAGAGAGAGAGAGAGAGAGAGAGAGAGAGAGAGAGAGAGAGAGAACACTGAACACTTAAATATTTAATGTCATTAGCTGACAAGCTGTGGTGACATAGTAGGTACTGATCAGATCAAAATGATGCAAAATAGATAAAAATGGGGAAAAAAAGAGATTCAAAACAACATAAACTAATAAGTGATTTGCGACACTCTGACACTTTGTCATTAGCTTAGAGTATATGTAACAGGGGGGTAATGTGCCTTTTTTCAGTCGTTCGTCTCCAAGGTTTGGACAGTACACAGAAAACAAAGTACAGATAAATCATATAATAAATATTCACGAATGTAACATCGACACACATCATATCAATACAAACACATACTAGAGTACATATAAATCCTGAAATGATTATTCATGCTTCAACATTAAAACCGATCATATCAATACGAACACATCAAATAATTACTATGTCGAGATTGACCATCCAAATGTAAACCTTCCTTTTTATCCATGCTTTTTTACTCATAGAACCTATACTAATTTTCAATTGATTAATGAGTATTTGGACCGATGATGGACGTTTTCCGTATATTTATTACCTCAGATACATATTTTGCAAGAGAAAGTATCATATCTTCATTTTCTGTCATCAGTATGCCAAACGAATCTTTTCTCTGCGCTGGAGCTGTTTTGAAAAGGGTACGGTTTTTTCGCAGTTCATCGTATCTTTTTGCAGTTGAATATAAAAAGACTTTCATCTTCTGGGCTTTCGCCACACATTGGGCACGGAGATGTTGTTACGTCTGAATCGAACCATCTTCTGTTGGCATTCAGTCCAAGTGCTTGAGAGCTTCGCAAAGCAGATTTTATGCCATTTATTTGCTATAATCTTAATATACTTCTCCGTTTGAAATAGTGATTAAATGAATGAAACCATTTATACCTACCATTGCTTTCTAATTCTCCGTGCCAGTTTTGTTTGCAGCATGCTATAAGTCTGTCTTTAAACTCCGATACAAAGCCCCTCTCGTGCCCTACTCCTTGGCACATCCAAACAAGACCATATCCATGTTCCGTTAGTGTTTTCTTGATGTGGAATACCCAATTCTGTTTGCCCTTCTCCTCTTGCAGCAGCAGCATCTCGTATACTTGTCTACACAATCGTGATGTTGGCAGTCTTGTTAGTTTGAGCCAATATTTTATGCATTTTACACTTGATCTAATATGCAATGGGTACCTGCCGGTTTCGCCATTCATTATAGTGTTTGATGAGTGTAAAGGGACACCAAGAAAGCGCTTCATTGCAAATGTATGAACCTTTTCCATTTGTTTTTTTTTGACATGCGTCCCCATATTTCCGCTCCATAGTTCAAGGCTAGTTCAATTTGTGTGTCGAAGTCTCCAGAAAAGCTGTGCGTCAGTCGAACGCAGTCTCCTGAGTGATTTGATAACTTGGATTACACCTTTTTTCCCTTTTCTACTTGCTTCATCCCACGCAGACGTCAAACTCAATTTTGTTGTGAATAACATTCCTAAATATTTATATGTATTGGTTACTTTTATTTCACTATCACCATAGCGCCATTTTTCATGAGTCGAAAGATGACCTCCATTGCGGAAAGCTATAATATTGGTCTTATCGAGATTTACTGTTAGTTGTAGTCTGTCTGTTTCTTGCTTGAGGGCATTCAATCGATTTTGTAACCCTATGGGTGTGTCAGACAATAGAGCAACATTATCAGCAAATAGCATTAAGAACAATTCTGTTGCGCCATGTATCATTTGTATTCCATGTCTACCCTGCTTTGATAACTCCACTGCCAATTCATTGATGAAAAAGGAGAACACCTGTGGGCTTAGCATACAACTTTGTTTAACCCCTCTTGAACACTGAAAAAAGTCTGAATAAATACCTTTCTCACGAACACACACAGGTACAGAATTGTAGATGCTTTTAACAGCCATGTAAAACTTTCCACGTACCCCGCTTTTTCTTAGAGTACTCCACATGATGTTACTGTTCACAGAATCACATGCATTTTTGAAGTCTACGAACGCTACGTATAGCTTACTCTTACGTAAAAGATGCTTTTGGACTCAAGCGTATAAAGTAAATATATGGTCGACAGTACTATAAACTGTTCCTCTGTTTTTTTCTTCTAATTCTGTCCTTTTTTTTTCATTTAAGATGTGTGTATACACTTTACTAATTGTACTTGTCAAGGCTGCTCCTCTGTAATTGTCCGGGTTGCTTGGAGAGAGAGAGAGAGAGAGAGAGAGAGAGAGAGAGAGAGAGAGAGAGAGAGAGAGAGAGAGAGACAGAGAGACAGAGAGACAGAGATACAGACGGATAGGATAGACAGAAAGAGAGACTGAGACTTGCGATGAGAGACGGTGAGAGACAAAAATAAAGTAACACTGTACGCAACAACAGCTCAACAATAACACACACACACACACACACACACACACGTACAAAAGCACACACATAACAACGACGACTCAAAATGGTGGGAGCGATGACAGGTCAGACCTGAATGATGGCAAGTTTAAATGAAAGATGACATGCAGTGTGAGACCAGATCAGCTAACAAAGACAGACACACATGTAGAACGTGAGGTCTTGGCTGACTTCGAAGACCGGCGATCAATCTCTATTGATTCTGAGGATGCCATGGAATTTTGTGTGCAATGGTTGTGTCCAAAACGGTCCACAAAGCTACGTTGTTCAATGATATGCCACACTTTGGCAGTCCACTATGGAGAACAATACTGAAATCTTAGCACTGGAAGCTGACATCTGAACTAACAAGAAGGCATAAAACTGCCTTAAATATGGAACCATTGCAACTTGTCTCTACCTCCAAGGAACCCTGGTCACCATTTCACACAGAGAAATCTGTTGTGATAAAAAGAAATACATACATACATACATTCATACATACATGGTTGTTACTCCGTTTAGTCAAGCCTGCAGGAGTCTCAAGTGTCGATAGAATATATTTCTGTGGCCAGTGCGCCACGATCAGACAGGGTGAACGTAATAAGATAATGTGATGTGGAGTGGAAGGAGTTGGTGACCAAAGAGGAGTGACACAACTGTCCCCATCTACATGCTGTTGCCCATCTGTCCCGTCTGGCTACCAAGTGGATTCAGCAAACCAGACAGGAAATATCGACCGGCGGGCACAGTGGAGGGAGCGAGACAGGGAAGTAAGGTGAAGATTTCTCGAAGGAAAGGATATAGTGTGAACGATACCCGATGCAGGTTAGCTAAACAGGAACACAACAGCTAAACTTTTTCTACTTTGTGTTTGAGGTCAACGTAATCAAATATATTCAATGGCAGTCCATATGGTGTTGTGTGTGCAGGCAGACAGACACATAGTCCACACAGGCGGACAGACACAGACAGGGAGACAGACAGACAGGCAGACAGACAGACAGACACACACACACACACACACACACAAACACACACGAGCAAAAACTGGCATATTTATACCATAACCTTAATCGTGCACATAAGTACTGGGAACAGTGGAAGGTACTCAACAAGCACTATATGATGAATCGCTTCTTCATCAAGAAACAAACAACGAACAAAGAAACACCTCATAAAAGGGAAATATATTATCGTGATGTGTTTGTGTCCGACTGCTCATATCACCTTCTAGAAACGGCAAAACTACATAACAGGGATCCACAAAATGTTTTTGGCTGTTTCTATAAGGCATGCCAGACGTGTATCGTAGAGGTATGGAACTGCTCAGTTGTCTGAAGGCTGTCTGGTGTCGTAGTCTCAGACTGCCACCACTTTCACTGACTTGTTTGGCTGGGCTCACATCACGTTTTGCTATCACTCAGTCGAGTTGTAATGACCCCAAGGTTTTGATTTGTTGCAGCTCCTTCTGTCCTTGTACTGTTGAGAGGCTGTTTCTTGTTCTGTTGAGAAGCTGTTTCTTGTACTGTTGAGAAACTGTTTCTTGTTCTGTTGAGAAGCTGTTTCTTGTTCTGTTGACAGGCTGTTTCTTGTTCTGTTGAGAGGCTGTTTCTTGTTCTGTTGACAGGTTGACAGGCTGTTTCTTGTTCTGTTGACAGGCTGTTTCTTGTTCTGTTGAGAGGCTGTTTCTTGTTCTGTTGACAGGCTGTTTCTTGTTCTGTTGACAGGCTGTTTCTTGTTCTGTTGACAGGTTGACAGGCTGTTTCTTGTTCTGTTGACAGGCTGTTTCTTGTTCTGTTGACAGGTTGACAGGCTGTTTCTTGTTCTATTGACAGGTTGTTTCTTGTTCTATTGACAGGTTGACAGGCTGTTTCTTGTTCTATTGACAGGTTGTTTCTTGTTCTGTTAACAGGGCTGTGTTCATTGTTCTGTTGACAGAGTTGTATTGTTGACTGTTGACAGGGCTGTAGTCATTGTTATATTTGATCAGTATTCATACACAATCGGTGAACAACATCGCATGACTATTTGTATGGGCAATTTTTTTTTTTATTCCATCGTATAAATTTGGAGAGACTACGAAAAAACTACGACCCCCCACCCCTCCCCCCCAGATTTTTGCTGATGCAGAGACGACAAAAAGTTACGGGGCAAGTGAAATGGTTTCGAATGAAAAGCAGGCTTTGGCGATCGACCTTAATGTACATTTAAAAAAAATGTCAGAGAAGCTGAAAGTGCATTGAAGGGAACAATAAGATATTTTAAGCCGTGATGCTGCTGCCGGTAAGGGTAGTTTCTGGGAAAGTCAGACAGGAAGAAAACGGCGGGTGCAGTCTATGGTTCACGAGTATGTGGAAAATCTAAAGTCACGAAAGAGTCCATGATCAGCCCCACAAAGCTGTTGACGCCACAGCAGCGTGGAGTCCTCATCAACTCTTTCACTATCCGACCACAGCTGATGACGCTAAACCGTGCAAGGTATCAGGGAGTGACTTATGATTGCGACAGGTGTCGAGAAGTGGACATGGGGTCTGTGAAACAAAAAACAACACAATGATGAAGGCCCAGTTAGTACAAATACTGCTGCCGTCCCGGGTGTCTTTCTGTTTCATCTGGAAGACCAAGAGTATTTTGCCATTTGCAGGATGTAGCATCTTCTGTTCTACCTCTGGTCGACTCTGCCTGTCGGTCTCTCTCTCTCTCTCTCTCTCTCTCTCTCTCTCTCTCTCTCTCTATTTCCAAAACGCTTTGTCTATGTTTTCCTGTGTTGGAAAAGAAGTACTTAGATTCCGATTCCTCCTCATCCATTATCATCCATCCATCTTATTCTTTGTTTTAAATTTCTGTACAGCAGAACCACTCCGAATCAAATAATGCCCACAAAACAGTCCATGTTGCAGGAGGCAGCGTACTGGACGACAGCTCGACCAGCGGGTGTTTGTTGCAGACAACGGCAGATACACACTGGGAAACTAAACTCGCTCTGCAGTAGGTTAGTACGCCTGTGTGCTAGTGTCGCGATTTTTTCTACTGTATGCTTCTGAATATGTTGTGATACTGAGACATGTAGGGTCGTTGTTCATGGAGAGGGAAAGGGGAAGAGAGGGGGAAAAGAACAGGAAAGTTAGACTTAGAGGTTTAAGTTCCCTGTATCGCTTTGTGAAGTTGAAGAGAAATAGAAATGAGCAGTCATAATTATAGTACAGGAAGTGTGATCATAGAAAATAATAGAAAATGATAAAATGTAATAATGATAACTACAACGACAACAACCACAACAACAACAACAACAATAACAACAATAATAATAATAATAATAATAATAATAATAGCACACACACGCCTACGAATGCACGGACACTCACAATCCCAAGGAAAAAGGATATGCAAAATAGGTGACAGATATGACCATATATGACACAGACATCAGCTAATCGATTTGGCAAACCTGCCAGTTTTCTCAGTTTCTCTTAAAGAATTATTGCCATCCCACTGTGTATCTGATCACGTCTCTGTGTCAGTGAACAGAACATGAAATGAGCTCCAGTGAGAAAAGGGACAGGTTTTCCGACTTAAATGCTGTGTCTTGGCTGTTCTTGCTTGATACCAACTGGTTGTACTGTCAGCCGATGAACATATGAGTATCAGGCAACACGGCAACGGTAGTGGGGTGGGGTGTCCTGGGTTTGTCTGAGAACTGGCTGGAGTTTTGATCAACTCTGTTTCTCAGCTTAGATAACTGGGATATTTGGGAGACCGTTCTTTCCCTTTTGTAAACGCTGTCAATGTCAATGATATTGCATTGGAATTACACACAGACACAGACACAGACACACACACACACACATACACTCGCGGTGTAATCTGCAGTTCAAATATCAGGGAAGTAAATGTCTCCCAAAATAAGTCGTGATGTTCATGCGTTGGGTTACTGCGCTGTGCTCTGCTGCACTGTTGTATGGATGAAGCGTAGGGCTCTTCTGTTTGGGTTTTTTTTATATCGTTCGGGCACCTGGCACTCAGGGTAAAATCTCACCCCGGCCGCGTATCTTCCACTATCCTATGCGAACTTTCGTGGAAGACATACAGTCGATGTGTGTGTGTGTGTGTGTGTGTGTGTGTGTGTGTGTGTGTGTGTGTGTGTATGTGTGTGTGTGTGCGCGCGTGTGTGTGTGTGTTGGTTGTGTTGTGTTGCGTTGTGTGTGTGAATGTGTGTGTGTGTGGGGGTGGGGGGGAGGGGGGGGGGGTGCGCGCGCGTGTGTGTGCTGGTTGTGTTGTGATGCGTTGCGTGTGTGTGTGTGTGTGTGTGTGTGTGTGTGTGTGTGTGTGTGTGTGTGTGCGCGCGCGTGTGTGTGTGTGTTGGTTGTGTTGTGTTGCGTTGTGTGTGTGAATGTGTGTGTGTGTGGGGGGGGGGGGGAGGGGGGGGGGGTGCGCGCGCGTGTGTGTGCTGGTTGTGTTGTGATGCGTTGCGTGTGTGTGTGTGTGTGTGTGTGTGTGTGTGTGTGTGTGTGTGTGTGTGTGTGTTGTTTTGGACACCCGTTAACAGCAGCGTAAAAAAAGCACGAGACTGGCCTGTGACAGGTGGAAGTCAGGGGCAAATGGTCACGTGTAACGATGATCACCATTGCCTGAGTGTCGCAAACAAATAGTGGAGCGCTAGGAGGGGAGCGTTCCTTGGCTATTTCCTCACGACACACACCATTCAGCAACATACCGGCGCCGCCTCAGACTCCCTGAAAGAGTGGCGCTGACATCTTCCACGATGGCGAACAGCTGGCTGAATCCTCCTGGCGACGTGAAGTTAACAGTTCTCGTTTTGTTCTTTGAATATGACTGAGAATTGAAAACCGACGAAAATGCAGGTCTACGATGAACATTTCAAAATGATAAGCACACCCTGTCCCACTGTACGGCTTGCTTCCTTTGGTTATCTTCTGCCTGATGGAAACGGCACGTGGATAGCTTTCTTTATCATGTAAATAACTGTGGGCTGATGATGTTAAAAACGTACACAAAGGCGTCATATCAACGATGTCCCTATATCACAAATGTCATTTTTCCACCCTTACGATCCGAAGATAGGCCTACAAATTCATTTGGCGAAAATCTACAGAGACGGACAGACCAGAGGCAACAGAGGCAGAAAGAAAAAACCTGACACAGAAGAGCAATGGTGTGACAGTCATGCATAGCAGACACAGAGGAGTCAGTGGTGTGACAGACAGACACAGAGGAGTCAGTGGTGTGACAGACAGACACAGAGGAGTGGTGTAACAGACAGACAGAGTGACACAGAGGAGTGGTGTGACAGACAGACAGACAGACACAGAGGAGTGGTGTGACAGACAGACAGAGTGACACAGAGGGGTGGTGTGACAGACAGAGAGACAGACACAGAGGAGTGGTGTGACAGACAGAGAGACAGACACAGAGGAGTGGTGTGACAGACAGACAGAGTGACACAGAGGGGTGGTGTGACAGACAGAGAGACAGACACAGAGGAGTGGTGTGACAGACAGAGAGACAGACACAGAGGAGTGGTGTAACAGACAGACAGAGTGACACAGAGGGGTGGTGTGACAGACAGAGAGACAGACACAGAGGAGTGGTGTGACAGACAGACAGACAGACAGACAGACAGACACAGAGGAGTGGTGTGACAGACAGACACAGAGGAGTGGTGTGACAGACAGACAGACAGACAGACACAGAGGAGTGGTGTGACAGACAGACAGACAGACAGACAGACAGACACAGAGGAGTGGTGTGACAGACAGACACAGAGGAGTGGTGTGACAGACAGACAGACACAGAGGAGTGGTGTGACAGACAGACAGACTGACAGACAGACACAGAGGAGTGGTGTGACAGACAGACAGACAGACAGACAGACACAGAGGAGTGGTGTGACAGACAGACAGACACAGAGGAGTGGTGTGACAGACAGACAGACAGACAGACACAGAGGAGTGGTGTGACAGACAGACAGACTGACAGACAGACAGACACAGAGGAGTGGTGTGACAGACAGACAGACAGACAGACAGACAGACAGACAGACAGACACAGAGGAGTGGTGTGACAGACAGACAGACACAGAGGAGTGGTGTGACAGACAGACAGACAGACAGACACAGAGGAGTGGTGTGACAGACAGACACAGAGGAGTGGTGTGACAGACAGACAGACACAGAGGAGTGGTGTGACAGACAGACAGACAGACAGACACAGAGGAGTGGTGTGACAGACAGACAGACAGACAGACACAGAGGAGTGGTGTGACAGACAGACAGACAGACACAGAGGAGTGGTGTGACAGACAGACACAGAGGAGTGGTGTGACAGACAGACAGACACAGAGGAGTGGTGTGACAGACAGACACAGAGGAGTGGTGTGACAGACAGACAGACACAGAGGAGTGGTGTGACAGACAGACTGACAGACAGACACAGAGGAGTGGTGTGACAGACAGACTGACACAGAGGAGTGGTGTGACAGACAGACAGACAGACAGACAGACACAGAGGAGTGGTGTGACAGACAGACACAGAGGAGTGGTGTGACAGACAGACAGACACAGAGGAGTGGTGTGACAGACAGACAGACAGACACAGAGGAGTGGTGTGACAGACAGACAGACAGACAGACACAGAGGAGTGGTGTGACAGACAGACACAGAGGAGTGGTGTGACAGACAGACAGACAGACAGACAGACACAGAGGAGTGGTGTGACAGACAGACACAGAGGAGTGGTGTGACAGACAGACAGACAGACAGACACAGAGGAGTGGTGTGACAGACAGACACAGAGGAGTGGTGTGACAGACAGACAGACAGACAGACACAGAGGAGTGGTGTGACAGACAGACAGAGTGACACAGAGGAATGGTGTGATAGACAGACAGACACAGAGGAGTGGTGTGATAGACAGACAGACAGACACAGATGAATGGTGTGATAGACAGACAGACTGACACAGAGGAGTGGTGTGACAGACAGACAGACTGACAGACAGACAGACAGACAGACAGACACAGAAGAGTGTTGTAACAGACAGACAGACAGACACAGAGGAGTGGTGTGACAGACAGACAGACTGACAGACAGACACAGAGGAGTGGTGTGACAGACAGACAGACAGACAGACACAGAGGAGTGGTGTGACAGACAGACACAGAGGAGTGGTGTGACAGACAGACAGACAGACAGACACAGAGGAGTGGTGTGACAGACAGACAGACAGACAGACAGACACAGAGGAGTGGTGTGACAGACAGACACAGAGGAGTGGTGTGACAGACAGACAGACAGACAGACACAGAGGAGTGGTGTGACAGACAGACAGACTGACAGACAGACACAGAGGAGTGGTGTGACAGACAGACAGACAGACAGACACAGAGGAGTGGTGTGACAGACAGACAGACACAGAGGAGTGGTGTGACAGACAGACAGACAGACAGACAGACAGACAGACAGACACAGAGGAGTGGTGTGACAGACAGACAGACTGACAGACAGACAGACACAGAGGAGTGGTGTGACAGACAGACTGACAGACAGACAGACACAGAGGAGTGGTGTGACAGACAGACAGACAGACAGACAGACAGACAGACAGACAGACACAGAGGAGTGGTGTGACAGACAGACAGACACAGAGGAGTGGTGTGACAGACAGACAGACAGACAGACACAGAGGAGTGGTGTGACAGACAGACAGACTGACAGACAGACAGACACAGAGGAGTGGTGTGACAGACAGACTGACAGACAGACAGACACAGAGGAGTGGTGTGACAGACAGACAGACAGACAGACAGACAGACAGACAGACACAGAGGAGTGGTGTGACAGACAGACAGACACAGAGGAGTGGTGTGACAGACAGACAGACAGACAGACACAGAGGAGTGGTGTGACAGACAGACAGACACAGAGGAGTGGTGTGACAGACAGACAGACACAGAGGAGTGGTGTGACAGACAGACTGACAGACAGACAGACACAGAGGAGTGGTGTGACAGACAGACTGACAGACAGACAGACACAGAGGAGTGGTGTGACAGACAGACAGACAGACAGACAGAGAGACACAGAGGAGTGGTGTGACAGACAGACAGACACAGAGGAGTGGTGTGACAGACAGACAGACAGACAGACACAGAGGAGTGGTGTGACAGACAGACACAGAGGAGTGGTGTGACAGACAGACAGACACAGAGGAGTGGTGTGACAGACAGACAGACAGACAGACACAGAGGAGTGGTGTGACAGACAGACAGACAGACAGACACAGAGGAGTGGTGTGACAGACAGACACAGAGGAGTGGTGTGACAGACAGACAGACACAGAGGAGTGGTGTGACAGACAGACAGACTGACAGACAGACACAGAGGAGTGGTGTGACAGACAGACAGACACAGAGGAGTGGTGTGACAGACAGACTGACACAGAGGAGTGGTGTGACAGACAGACAGACAGACAGACACAGAGGAGTGGTGTGACAGACAGACACAGAGGAGTGGTGTGACAGACAGACAGACACAGAGGAGTGGTGTGACAGACAGACAGACAGACAGACAGACACAGAGGAGTGGTGTGACAGACAGACAGACAGACAGACAGACACAGAGGAGTGGTGTGACAGACAGACACAGAGGAGTGGTGTGACAGACAGACAGACAGACAGACAGACAGACAGACACAGAGGAGTGGTGTGACAGACAGACACAGAGGAGTGGTGTGACAGACAGACAGACAGACAGACAGACACAGAGGAGTGGTGTGACAGACAGACACAGAGGAGTGGTGTGACAGACAGACAGACAGACAGACAGACACAGAGGAGTGGTGTGACAGACAGACAGAGTGACACAGAGGAATGGTGTGATAGACAGACAGACACAGAGGAGTGGTGTGATAGACAGACAGACAGACACAGATGAATGGTGTGATAGACAGACAGACTGACACAGAGGAGTGGTGTGACAGACAGACAGACTGACAGACAGACAGACAGACACAGAGGAGTGGTGTAACAGACAGACAGACACAGAGGAGTGGTGTGACAGACAGACAGACAGACACAGAGGAGTGGTGTGACAGACAGACAGACAGACAGACAGACAGACACAGGGGAGTGGTGTAACAGACAGACACAGAGGAGTGGTGTGACAGACAATGGTGTGAACAGGGGCAGGGACAGAGTTGAGGCAGTCAGCCCCAGCTGTCTAGGAAGACAAGATGTCCGTCATGTGCACTGTCTCAGTTCCGCCCTGAAAGACCTATCACCATTGACTGCCCTCTCTGGACACACACATAGCACAACACAGGTCCAATTCGTCCTCTCTGTCTGTCGGTCTGTCCGTCTGTCTACCACTATCCCCTACTCTCTCTTTCTCTCTCTATCCATCTATCTCTGCATGTCTCTGAATGTGTGCCCCTGTCTTTCTCAAAGCATTGGTTGTGCGAACGCCTGTGTGTGCGCGCGCGCGTGTGTGTTCTGTTTAAGTTCACAACAGAAATGAAATAATCCAACACAAAATCATCTTGATGTTAGTTCAGTCACTTTGAAGGACTCGGGGAGAGGAGCGGAGCAGGTGGGACAAGAGATGGGTCCTGTGCTCTGGCGACAGTCAGCACACACGTGGTCCACGAACAGCTTGAGGCAGCCACACCCACTTCACCTTTCAGCCACTTCACCTTTCCACGAATTTCCCATCAACATAACACAGCGGTTGACAATACCATCATTGCAACTTCAACCGAGAGCAGGTCACAGCACCAGTATTGTTCGATTTTGTTCAGTGTATGTTTTCCTCCAATTTTACTTCATTATCTTTTTTTTTAATCCACTCAGTGTTTTCTTATTTCTAAATCCGCCGATGTTATTACCTTTCAGCCTACTTTGTACTGTCACAAGCAATCAGACACAGGGGAGTTAAAATAATGAAAGAAAACAAAACAAAAGCAAAAAAAAAGAAAAGAAAAGAAAAGAAAGAAAAAGAAAGAGGAGAGAGAGAGAGAGAGAGAGAGAGAGAGAGAGAGAGAGAGAGACAGACAGACAGACAGACAGACAGACAGACAGAGAAAAGAACCGAACAATACCGTCCCCGAGACTACTGTCAACAGGAAGACAAGAAAGAGTAAAGAGATGCCGGGAACACAGACAGATAGTGTAGGGAAATGTACAAACACGGGAAGCACAACACACAGCAATGTAGAAACACTCTCACAATGTGTTCCCGGCATCTCTTTACTCTGTGTATTTTGTGAGTGTTTCTACATCGCAACAGACAGTACACAGCAATTCATAAACACTGGCAGTTAACACACGGCATTGCATACAGACAATACTGACAGACAATACACAGCGATGCATAAGGACTGACAGACAATACACAGCGATGTATAAAGAGGACAGACAATACACAGCGATGCATAAGGACTGACAGACAATACACAGCGATGTATAAAGACTGACAGACAATAGACAGCGATGTATAAAGAGGACAGACAATACACAGCGATGTATAAAGACTGACAGACAATACACAGCGATGTATAAGGACTGACAGACGATACACAGCGATGTATAAAGAGGACAGACAATACACAGCGATGTATAAAGACTGACAGACAATACACAGCGATGTATAAAGACTGACAGACAATACACAGCGATGTATAAAGAGGACAGACAATACACAGCGATGTATAAAGACTGACAGACAATACACAGCGATGTATAAGGACTGACAGACGATACACAGCGATGTATAAAGAGGACAGACAATACACAGCGATGTATAAAGACTGACAGACAATACACAGCGATGTATAAGGACTGACAGACAATACACAGCGATGTATAAAGAGGACAGACAATACACAGCGATGTATAAAGAGGACAGACAATACACAGCGATGTATAAGGATTGACAGACAATACACAGCAATGTATAAAGACTGACAGACAATACACAGCGATGTATAAGGATTGACAGACAATACACAGCAATGTATAAAGACTGACAGACAATACACAGCGATGTATAAGGATTGACAGACAATACACAGCGATGTATAAGGATTGACAGACAATACACAGCGATGTATAAGGATTGACAGACAATACACAGCGATGTATAAAGACTGACAGACAATACACAGCGATGTATAAAGAGGACAGATAATACACAGCGATGTATAAAGAGGACAGACAATACACAGCGATGTATAAAGACTGACAGACAATACACAGCGATGTATAAAGAGGACAGACAATACACAGCGATGTATAAGGATTGACAGACAATACACAGCGATGTATAAGGACTGACAGACAATACACAGCGATGTATAAGGATTGACAGACAATACACAGCGATGTATAAGGACTGACAGACAATACACAGCGATGTATAAGGACTGACAGACAATACACAGCGATGTATAAGGACTGACAGACAATACACAGCGACACCCAAGGACAGGCAGGAGGAAAGCCATGTGGAGAGAGATCAAACCATGTCGCTGAAATGTCAACCAACCGCAGTTGGGGCCGTGAGGGAGAGAAATAAAGGGAGAGAGAAAGAGACAAGGAGGGGGGCGGGGTGATTTAAAACAAATAAAAAGGAGAATAATGACAGAACAACATGGAACGATAAGAGTGAAGGTGAAGGACAGGTTCCCAGCAGACAGCAATGACACTGATGGAGGAGAACAAGGTAAACGGAAGAGAACCCGCCAAGGGAGCACACAATAGCTGTCCCCTCACTCAGCCTGTCGCAGCCAGTCATTGTGCAATCACTCTTGGACACTGCACTCACAACAACTCAAACAACAAAAACATTACTCTTGGACACTGCACTCACAACAACAACTCAAACAACAAAAACATTACTCTTGGACACTGCGCTCACAACAACAACTCAAACAACAAAAACATTTTACTCTTGGACACTGCACTCACAACAACAACTCAAACAACAAAAACATAACACATAAGCAACACAAAAGCAAACGCATCTTTATCTGGGGATGCAATTCATTTTTTTTTCTCTGAAAGAAAGGTTATTCCTTTCCTGTCGCTATCTCTCTGTCTCTCTGTATGTATCTGGCTCGGTCTCTGTTTGTCTGCCCCTCGTTTGATAGGTTGAATAACAACAGCCAGAAACAATGATTTAAAATATTAGAACATAACTCCATAAAGTTCATGTTATTTCTGACAATGCTGACAATATCGCATTTATGACAGAGAAATAAGGACAGGTCGCAAGATAGTGTGGATGAGTGGGGTGGGTGTTTATATACTTGTGAACAGGCCGTCGTCTCTCACGGACAAACGTCCAACATGACCGGGTTGACCTGGGGAGAGATAGTTATGTCCTGCGAGGTATTCAGCGTTTATGTTGTGTTGTTTATATTTGTTAGAAATACCTTTGCATATTGTTGTCGAATTCCACTGTTGTTGCAAAATGTGTCGTGGATTGTTATTCCGCTTTCCCGATGTGGTCGTTAGTGGTGTGTAGAATGCAAATGGTATGGTCGTGATGATGGTCAAGAGAAAAGATAACCTTCACTGCAAGGGGAAAACGTATGACAAAACAAACAAACAAACAAACAAACACAATAACTAAACATTCACCATCATCACGTCAGTTCAACATCAACGGGCAGAATAGCATAAATCCTGACAAACAACAAGTAATGCCCTGGATCCTTGTCCTAGCAGACTGACAGTTTGTTAAAAGAACACACGTGCTATGACGCCGGTGTGACAGGCCAGACTGCACCCTGACCGGAACATGCCTCCGTATAAACTGGCTTTGGCCAGAATTTTATGTCCCCGTATAAACTGGCGTTGGCCAGAATATGTCGTATAAACCGGCCTTGGCCAGAATATGTCCCCGTATAAACTGGCTTTGGCCAGAATTTTATGTCCCCGTATAAACTGGACTTGGCCAGAATATGCTTCCGTATAAACTGGACTTGGCCAGAATGTGTCCACACACACACACACACACACACAAACACACACACACACACACACACACACACACACACACACAGAGAGAGAGAGAGAGAGAGAGAGAGAGAGAGAGAGAGAGAGAGAACGTCTATCAGTTCCATCTGAAACACCCTTTTTCTTTACAGCCGGATAAGAAACTATTGATTGTGACTGGGACGATGGTGTGCGAGTGTTGACTGTGGGAGTGAGGTGTGTATCCATCATGATGTTGTCAGACACACAGTAATGCTGTGTGAGCCAGACACCTCCCTCGCACTGTGCACACCACGGAGGATTCCAGCAAACACCAGACACAAAGACGGGAGGGGGAAACACAAAATTATTCCTGTGTTTGTACCTAGCTCTCCCACGGTGATTGAATTGGCATTGTCTGTGTGCGTGCGTGCTTGCGTACACGTGTTTCCACAAGGGGAATAAGAACGATATGGTTAAAGATGTTCCGATCATGTAAAGAGCAAATGGTACATGGTGTGTCGCTGAACATAATGTCAATTCAACACTATTGGGGCGTCCACCATTCGTTCTTTCAGAAACAGGAATATTTCGAAATAAATAAATCGACAGGTTTAGGCCACACACACACACACACACACACACACACACACACACACACACAGAGAGACAGACAGACAGACAGACAGAGGCAGACACACAGAGACAGTGAGGCAGGCATATATACATGCATACAAACATGCAAACACACACACATACACATAGACAGCCAGCCAGCCAGACATACAGACAGAAAGGAATGAGGGGCAGAGGCAGACAGGAGGTGTGCTGGTGGACTGGAGGAAACAACGGGACACTGGACTTTCCTGACACAGGGACAAGGCACATTGACAGTGTGTGGGTTCTCACTGTTACTGCCCGCCACCCTGCCTCACATCAACACTCCTACAGTGTGTGGGTTCTCACTGTTACTGCCCGCCACCCTGCCTCACATCAACACTCTTCAACAGTGTGTGGGTTCTCACTGTTACTGCCCGCCACCCTGCCTCACATCAACACTCTTCTACAGTGTGTGGGTTCTCACTGTTACTGCCCGCCACCCTGCCTCACATCAACACTCCTACAGTGTGTGGGTTCTCACTGTTACTGCCCGCCACCCTGCCTCACATCAACACTCTTCTACAGTGTGTGGGTTCTCACTGTTACTGCCCGCCACCCTGCCTCACATCAACACTCTTCTATCTTCGTCATCTATCACCGTCGTTCGCGCGCATCTCTATTTTTTTTTCTCTCTCTTTCAGAGAGAGAGAGGGGGGAAGGGTTGGGGTGGGGGGGGGGGAGTGGTAAGGAAGACAGACAGCCAAAGTAATCCACGGAAAAAGGGGGCTGGACAGACATATAAGTGTCTTTTGGCGTGGAGGAAGGCAGATTAGGTGTCTGGCCATACAAAGCACCACTGTTATTTCCCAGCCACTGTACCTTATTACTGTCGCTTTCCCTTCCCCCTGATACGTATTGTCACCGTCTGCGGAGTGACACCGTGTTGCTGGGACAAGTGGGTGTGGGTGTTATCTGTTCTCTGGATCACTGCTAACATCACTCGGTCAGCGAGGCTGTCACTGGTGCCATGGGTGTGTGTGAGAGAGAGAGAGAGAGAGGGGGGGGGGGGGGGGGGAGAGAGAGAGAGGTGGGGGCAAAACGAAACGAATTATTTCACCATAAAGAACTTATGGCATATGGACGTATTTTCCACAGTTTTCATCTCTCTCTCTCTCTCTCTGTGTGTGTGTGTGTGTGTGTGTGTGTGTGTGTGTGTGTGTGTGTGTGCGCCTTTCGTTTTCACACCTACAATTTCCCTGTAATAGCAAATGTTATATTTCAGTGTTACACCATAAGACAGAGAAACGAAGAAAAAAACGAACACCGAGCTAATGTGTGTATTAAAAAAGAAAAGAAAAAAGCTTCATGTCTGTTAAGGCTGAAAACAATATTTTTGTCATAGTTAAAACATGTTGAGATAACATTTTATTCAAGATATAACATAAACAGATCATGGCAGCGTAATTCCAAGTACCTTGTTAAATAAAACAAGGTGTGTTAACACAATACAAGGTGTGCTAATCAACAAGGGGACCTTGAACTGACCGCCCCCATCTCCCCTCCCTCAAAAGTGGAAACATGGGGAGTGGAGTCCACAGTTGTCGTGTAGTCCTCCTGTCCACTACGAGCTACGAGCCACGTTGTGGGAAACAAGCGGTATGGCTCAAGTGTGATTCCTGATAATACAACAGTGAGAACGAAACCGAAATACGGAAAGGGGTTGGAGGGCTGAGTGAAGCGTTATTAGCATTACAAATATCGATCGAAACATTTTTCCTCACCGCCTGAAACGAGTGCCCATGTCTATCGTCATTTCATTGTAATACAACCATAACATAGATCTGGATCAAAGCTTCAAAAGTTCCCTGCCTTCATCACCACTTTCCGGCTTCGAAAAATCGTAAAACAACATAACAAAACAATATCCGCAGACTACTTAGTTATATCATCGTGTCTGTAGAACTGTTAACATAGTCCCCATCTTTTCCATGACTTCACCACAGAGGTATGCCAGTTTCACAACAAAAGTAGCTATCGCATGCTGAACGATTGCCACAGTGACACACTTTTCCTGCAAGATGGCGGACGAAGTAGTTATTCAGTATTTCGTCAAATGCAGTGTTCAGCATGTTAATTCTAGTTAATGCAGACCATCTTTGAAATTCTGGTATGCAGTAAGCACTGTCTATTGTGAAGTTCAAGTGTCATTCTGTGTAGTCTGTCTTCACTTGACATTGATATCATCTGAATAGGAAAGGGGGATTTAATTCTAATCGAGCGCAATTTACTTCCAGGGGTAATTTCAAGCTGGCATGGAGTGACCGACAAGTGAAAGTTTACCTTTGGTGTATTCCAAGACCGTCTACACACAGCCTAGGGTCAGGAAATATATGTTAATCGAATTTAATAATGTTAATTGGCACTAATTGTTTTAAATTGAATTATGTCACAGAAAACGAAGAACATCATGGTAAAAGCAATGTAGTATGACAATGACAGATGCATTGTTTGTGACAAAGACATAAATAAGTACAGAAAGACTGATAGAGAGAGAAAGAAAGAAAGATAGGAAGAAAGAAAGAAAAAGTGAAATAAAAAGATGTGGAGAGAGAGAGGGAGAGAGAGAGAGAGAGAGAGAGAGAGAGAGAGAGCAGTGAAAGATCTGAAAAGCAAATTACGGCAACAACATCTGTAATTCTGAAATGTCACGGGTTCTTACAGGAACAAAAGATTCAAGGTAATGTGATGCAGGAGACTTGTTGGCATTCACGTTAACTGTTCTTCTGGGGCCCTGTGTTCAATGCTGCGAGCCGGCAAGGTATATTATCAGACCCTTCCCTCCCAAGTAAGCCAGACAAACTATCAGGGTGGGAAGCACACACACACACACACACACACACACCCACACACACACACACAGTAGGCCTCCTTCGGTCATGGCTGACCATGGATAGAGTATATCTTTCGAAGAGCCCTGAAAAGGCCGTCTCTGCTGACTAGATCAAAGGCCTTGGTGAGGTCAATGAATGCGACATACAGGGGCATCCTCTGCTCCCTGCACTTCTGGATTTGGCGAAGGGAGAAGATCATGTCTACCGTGGATCTCTCTGCTCGGAAACCGCACTGCGATTCCGGGTAAACGCGTTCAGCCAGTTTCTGCAGGCGAATTAGGAGCACCTGAGCGTAGATTTTGCCTACAATGCTGAGAAGCGAGATGCCTTTGTAGTTGTTGCAGTCGCTCCTTTCGCCCTTGTTTTTGTACAGGGTGATGATCTTGGCGTCCCTCATGTCCTGCGGTACAGCTCCCTCATTCCAGCACTGACAGAGGACTGTGTGCAGAGGATGCAGAAGAGTAGTCTTGCAGTGTTTAATGAGGTCTGGGGGAATTCCGTTACTGCCAGGTGCCTTGCCTGATGTCAGGCTGTTAATGGCCTTGCTGAGTTCGATCTCAGTTGGCTCTGCGTCAAGTTCTTCCATGACCGGCATGCACTTGATGGCATCGAGGGCTGAGTTGGACACCATGTTTTCTGTGGAGTAGAGGTCGGAGTAGTGTTCCGCCCATCTCTCCAGGATCGTTGATTACTTCCCCAGTGGAGGATTTGAGGGGAGCAGTCTTGCTCTGTGTTGGTTCCAGTGCCTTCTTGATGCCATCATACATCTCTCGGATGTTGCCTCTTTCAGCAGCATTCTGTATCTCTTCGCTGAGCTCTGTCCAGTACTCATTTACACATTACACATCGCTTGGAGTTCAGCTGAACCTTACTCCTGGCGGCCCTGAGGATTTGCAGGTTCTTCTCACTGGGTGACCGTTTGTACTCGGTGAGTGTAGCACACTTGACCTCAATAATGGGAGTCATCTCTGATGATTTGGCCTCAAACCAGTCGTGGGACTTCGCGGTTTTCTTCCAAAAGGTGGCCATAGCAATGTGGTACATGGTGTCTCGTAGCGTTTCCCATCTTTCTGTGGCAGAGTCTCTGGACTGCAATGCATCGAATTCTCTCTTAAAGGCCTCTGCGAACTGTTCTACAAGGTCTGGCTGAGACATCTTGCTGACGTCAATGCGAGAGTTCCCTAATTTCTTTGAGCAGTGGAACCCCTTTGGTTGCAGTCTGATCTTGCAGCATACCAGACAGTGGTCCGTGTCGCAGTCTGCGCTGTGGTAAGAGCGAGTGTGGGGAAGGTTTTTAATGGCAGCTCATCTTACTAGGATGGTGCCAATGTTTTGAGTGCGAGTGCCTCCAGGAGACTTTGTGTTGGGGCTTCGTCCTGAAGAAGGAGTTGGCGATGCACAGTTCATGGCAGGCACAAAACTCAAGTAGTCGCTGTCCATTCTCATTCATATTCCCCACTCCAAAGGAACCGAGACAGGATGGCCACGAATCGTTGTCTGCACCCACTCTGGTATTGAAATCGCCCAGGAGAACAATTTGTTCTGTCCTGGGGATGTTCCTTATGGTTGATGCGAGGTTTTCGTAGAACTCATCCTTGGCGTCTGGAGAGGCGGACAGTGTTGGAGCATATGCGATGACGAGAGTGACATAGCCTTCGGAGATGTTGAGGCGGAGAGTTAATAGTCGTTCTGAACCGCCGCTGCCTGGTTCGATCATGTTCAGCAGGCTGTTCCTGATTGCAAAGCCTACTCCATGCTCTCTTGGGGCATCAGAGCTCTTTCCTTGCCAGAAGAAGGTGCAGTCCCTCTCCTTTAGTGTTCCCGAGTCAGCCAGCCGTGTTTCCTGCAGAGTGGCAATGTGCACATTTAGTCTCTTTAGCTTGCTGTCTATGACGGCCGTCTTTTTGGCGTCACTGATGTCTTGCAGATCTTGGGAAAGCCCAGGCATCATTGTCCGGCCATTCCAACAGACCAGTCTCATTGTTGATCCGTTTCTTGAAGTTTTCTTTTTGCCTGGTGCGGAAATTAACGACCTGCTTGTCGGATATTCTCCTAATCTTCACACACTCATAGAAGAAGGCAGGTTGTGGCTGGACAGCACCAAACTGGCTGGGGGCTGCCCAGCTTGGGCGGGCGGTAGCTGTCCAGTGGGACGCTCCACGCCAATTGAGCGCTAACTTAAAACCGGTAACTGTTGCTTCACGTGTTGTTCCGACGTTAGTGCTAGTAGCGAAGCTGGAGTGTCCTCTCCAGGTCGTAGGTGCAAGGTATTTGTGGATGGATGGACGGATATAAGCCTGGGCAATGTAATATGGAAGACAGGCTGTCGCCCATGCAGCTTGTCCCCCCTTTCCACCTCGCTGACAGATCAAAAGGAACAGCAAGGCTGTATATTTTGGTGCCAACGCGGCCGCAGGAGCTGCCGGAAAGTGACAACGTTTGCCATCCAACCGCCTTAGAGGCCCCGCACCGGATTTTCTGCCAGGGTTTACTCCCTTAGCTAGGTGGCCGCAGGTAGCTCTCCAGAGCTGGCGCCCTTTGATGGGTCATTTATTTTCACCAGGGTGTCTAGCCACCCTCCTCACCATCCTCCTACACGACGAGGAACATCACTGCCGTCACCCGACAGGTCCTGGGGAGAGCCCTCCACAACACACAGGCCCCACTAACAACCATCTACAGCATCAGTTGCATCACTGCGGGACTACGCACATCAGGGACTCTGGACATACTCGCTTTCTTTTACGGCCAATGCACAAACCAAACAGGACCAGATATTTTGACAATTGATCCTCATCATGTTTGGTATATGTCAGTCTGGCTTTTAAACCCACCTCTGTCAAAGGAAGTTCTGCCCTTCCCCCATCCCAGTCGACCTTTTACTTCAGCTTTCTATGAAATGTGTTTTTTCTTGTGTTCACTTTGAATCATGCGTGTGTGTGAATAACTGATATGCATGTGCTTTGGGTTTTCTTTGCACATGATTCAGCGTTACATGGGTACATTTGTTATTATTTGTAAGTGTTGGCAAACAACACAACATTTCCGTCAATAAAGTGACTTGAGACCCGCACGCGCATAATCTGCTAATATCTCTGCTAATATCTCTACTAATATTTCTGCTATTATCTCTGCTAATATCTAGCCCCTCCCATCAAACCTCTTCTCCGCGACTCCCTAATCGACCATCGAGAGAGAGAGAGAGAGAGAGAGATTCAAACTTCTTGGTTATTTTAGATTTAGTTCGTTACTTAGCTGGTTGATTCTGTACTCTTCCTTTATGCGCAGTGAAACTGCTTTTGGATGTTTTGCAGCGATATAATTTACTCCAAACAGTCCAGCCACGTTCCCAAGATCACAGAGGTGGTCATCAACAAAGATCAGGAGACTACCATTTCCTCTGTTACCGGTAGGTCTTATGTCCGGTTTGAACGAAAACTTCGCTCTGTTTAGAATGCCTTTTTCACGTAAAGTTATTGGTGTGAACTTACTGTCTTCCACTGTCGTATCATTATCTGGACAACAAGGGAAGGTGGGGTTGATATCTACGGTGTCCTCTGTACACTTCCCAAGTTCTCAAGGTACTTGCAACGTTGTTTTCAAATGACAAAACCGCTGTCCACATACACATGGTGCCCCATGCTGCTGTGTTCTTCAATGATCCATTGGCATACTGTGCATGTACGAAACACACACACACACACACGCACGCGCGCACACACATACACGCACACACACACACACACAAACACACACACACACACACACAAGCTCCGCGGAAAAGATAGAGGTTTTTTCAGTACTTGGGATTTCAGGGCGGAGGTGCCATCAGCCCTGCTGTTATCATGATGACAATAATGTTTATGTTAGCCATTGTTGTCTAAAGATTACCGCTGCAGTCGATTCATCGTTGTTGTCCAATGATTACCCTTGTTGTCTAATGATTGTCTAATCATCACCGTTGTTGTCTAATGATCACCGTTATTGTCTAATGATTACCGTTGTTGTCTAATGATCACCGTTGTTGTCTAATGATTACCGTTGTTGTGTAATGATTACCGTTGTTGTCTAATGATTACCGTTGTTGTCTAATGATAACCGTTGTTGTCTAATGATTACCGTTGTTGTGTAATGACTAGCGTTGTTGTCTAGTCATCACCGATATTATCTAATGATTATCTCTAACCATCAGCGTTACTGTCTAATGATTGTCGTTATTGTTGTTACTACTGTTTCAATTGTTGGTCGTTTGGTCATGTATAAAACTCTCTGTATGTGTGTATGTATGTAGTGTGTGTGTGTGTGTGTGTGTGTGTGTGTGTGTGTGTGGGAAGACGATGAAATGGGCTGCAGTAAAAGGAGAAGACACAAAAGACCGCAGAAATGGAAGTAATGCATACAATGCAGGGACCTAGGCAGACAGAGAAGACACCGTATCAATAAACTGTTAGCCGTCGGCTCCAGACAGTCAGAACTGCATCGGTCTCCACCCTCCTTTGTGAGAGTGGGCAGCAGTAGGGGGTGTTTTCTGTGAAAGCATTGTGTGAAGGAAGTAGCGTTTGTCATCACAATCGACGTCTCTGGCCCCGTGGTCCCGTGACTCAGTGGGTGGTTTCAGAGCTCCCCCGCACCCAGTTGGCCCTGCCAGCAAAGTCAACACAGCACTAATGAGATGAGGGGTCATCTTCCTCCTGCAGGGAGCTCCACGTCATCCCTCTGCTTGTGTCCGTTGGTGCCTGACAGCACGTGCATCAAGGGGCTGAAGAACCGGCATATAAAGAGACAAGGGCATCGTTTTTGTTATCGTCTCCTGTTGAGAAGTGCAAGCCAAAACTGGGCTGGTTTTGCTTTTAGTCGCTCGTTCAATGCTAATCAAAGCATACATTTGTGGATGTCGCCGTTAGGACCTAAAGAATGACTACAGTTCTGGGATAAGTCAGCTTTCCTTTCCGTGTGCGTGACCACGGATAACAGAAGCGTTCCACATGGCTCAGTTTTCGCTCTTATAGGCGTGAAACGGATGATACGAGCCGTGGGCTGCACTGGTAAAAGTCATCTGACACTGGGGAGTAGAGGCAGCAGTGTGTGTGGACTTGACAAACACCGCTCTGGTCTGTCCCGCACCTCGCTCCTCCCTGACTGTCACCAGGGGATGGCGGATCGGGAACAAAGCACTTGAATGAAGCAGGGACGATGTCAGCATTGTCGTTGTCTTTTCAGATCACGATTTCCTGAAACACTGTCTTTCTTCTCTCTGGGCGTGTAATATTAGGCACATGTACGTACACACACACACACACACACACACACACACACACACACACACGCACACATACACACACACGCACACACACACACACACACACACATACACACACACGCACACACACACACACACACACACACACACAGAGACTTTACTTTCACCATGGCTCGGGTTACCCAATTTTACTTATCATTTGCTCTGAGCAAAGAGCAGGGCTGCAGTGGAAGGACATGGGAAGGAAAACCCGCACAATGTTCAAGAAAGTCAGTAATCCAATATGTCCATAGAGCAATTAAAAACAAAAATAAGCCACATCATTTATTCTATGGATGTAGGCCCATCTGTTTGAAAAATGCAATTTTTGACTCACTTGAGTAAACAAAGTGAGTCTATGTTATAACCCGATGTTCGTTTGTGTGTGTGTGTGTGTGTGTGTGTGTGTGTGTGGTGAACTTTAACATTGCCATTTTCTCTGGAAATACTTTGTCTGCCATTACAAAATTTGGCTTAAACATAGTATGAGAAAAATCTTCACAGTCATAGCAATAGCAGGTTGTAAGTCTCCCGAATTAAGCCGTATTTCGGACTCATTAAGGGTTTATTTCTTTGAGATTAGTTCCGACATCCGAAAATTCTAAAAACCGCTTCTCACTGAGTTACTAGAAGGCAGGCTGCGTTCGAAGACGACATGACCTCGTTTTTCTTGTTCACAATTAAAAGGAAAGAAATACAAATTGGACAGAACACATGCAGTGATACTAACACCACCATCGACGTGTTTACTGCATATGAATATTCTAAAGTGCAAACTGCATTAACTGGAATGAACATACACGAAAAATTGAATCGATCCATACTTTCAGCCCGTTGTAGACTTGTTCGTGCAGATCTAGAGATCTACCATGTGTTGCAATGTGCTTGAAGCGATGGCAACGTCTCCTTTACCCTCGAAATAAAAGAATAAACAAGATATAATAAAACACACAAAAACATGATTTAAACGGTGTTATTACGTCCACTACAATAACTATTTATCGCATGCAGAATAAAACGTCAACATTGCTTTAAATATCAAATTTAGTTAAATGACGTCAGATGAGCCGCAGCAGCGGGGATTAGTCTGCTTGCTTTGGAACTGAACATGCATGGTTCGATCCCGCTCGCATGCCCCTCCCCCCCTTTTTTTCTCTCCCAAGCTTATTTCATATATCATATGCAATACAGAGCATTTTTCAACGATTTTTTAAATTCTTTTTTTTTTCTCCTCATGATTGCCTTGTTCTTGTCTAAAAAAGTGTTTGATTTAAAGTGTGTTGTTCATTAAATGTGGTGTGTAATGTGTTGATCTGTTTGTTTATCATTAACATAAATGAAAGAATCAAGTTGAAAATAGGAAAACAGAAGAGCAGCAACAACCACTCCCTGTTCCCCAGTTAATGGCTGAACAACAGCCACAGCCCTCTCCTTGAACTATCCACTGTTGTTGTTTTTTTCTTGTTTTTTTTTCAGAGTATCAGCTTTTTGCGCACAGCGTTGGGTAACGGAAAAGCTGATCACACTTTTCAGACAGCGTACCCAGCTTCACCAACAATGTAAGAACAGACGCAAAAAAGCGAACCATCAAACCAACCAACCAACAAACAAAAACAAAAAAACAACAACAAAAAAAAAACACACACACACACACACACAAAAAAAAACAACAACAAAAAACGCCCGTGCGAAATGGTCAACAGAAATAACACAATTTAATTTTACGGGAGC
>NC_134899.1:46903959-46923959 GCF_041734735.1 Babylonia areolata | reverse complement strand
GTTGGTATGGAAGACACACACACACACACACACACACACACACACACACACACACAGAGCAAAATTACAAACGTCAAAATGTCAGTGTGGACAGCATGAAATATTCCCTTTCCTGTTTGAATTTCCCGGCACTAATTGCCTTGTCAAGTTCTGTCCAGAACAAACACGACATTTAACACAACAGATCCGAAATTGAACAGATGTCATTCAGGGGCAATGCTACATAATGGAGACTGACGCCGCCAGGTTTCTTTCCTCTTCTGTCTGTCTGTCTGTTCGTCTGTCATTCCGTTGTCCATATGTCTGTTTGTATGTCTGTATACACATGAAGAAGTGCCGACATTCTCACATTCGTTCGTAGCGTTTTAAAAAACAGTACCTGACACTCATCTAAGTGTTCAAAACACCAAACAGGATATTTGTTGACCTATAGGGGAAAGCCGACACTTCTGCAAACGTTTTAACGTAAATAAGCCAAAGATAGTTTGACCTATAGACATTAGTTTCATCTCGCAGGGAAACGAACGAAAAGTGTTCGGAGAGAGGATGAGAGAGAGAGAGAGAGAGAGAGAGAGAGAGAGAGAGAGAGAGAGAGAGAGAGAGAGAGAGAGAGAGACGTGAGGAGGGAGAGCAGAGAAATAAAGTTCTTAAAATGTCAGGTTTCCTCCGCTGTTCTTTAACAGTATATTTGTTTACGATGTTTCATTCTACTTTCTAAATGATAACTTTCAAACAAGACTGTTCGAAATGGTGCACACACACACACACACACACACACACACACACACACACACACACACACACACACACACACACACACATATATATATATATATATATATATATATATATATATATATATATATATATATATATATACACAGAGTGATCAGGGTAGGAGGCCGTGCATAGTCATGATGTTGTGTCCCTGGAAAAGGCACTTTACTTCCACTTGTCTCACTCAGTCGAGGTGTGAATGGCACCTGACTTCGGTTGTGGAAGGTTGAAACAGCGGAGAATTGGGCACAGCCTATATATACCAAGCCTTTGATACAGCTCTTTTTGTAATGGAAGGACATTTAATCCTGCTGGGTTTTTTTCTAAAGTTGACAATGATTGATTTGATAAAATCATTTTGGTTCTCTTGTGGAAAGAGTTTCATTTCTTAAGATGAATATCTGCAGCACAGCTCCAGACTGCACACGCGTAGTTAATGTGAGAAAGACAGTGGGCATGGAAGGACATTTTGCGAGCATCACTGTCTATTAAGACTTGAGCTGATTAAGTAAAAGAAGACTGCGTGCCAACTTTTTCTGAGTCAATATGAGACTGCCATCACAATTCTTCTCCGATTATGACTCCCAAGTCACGGTGATTGTTCAATGGAGTTATCATCTACATTCACGGCGACAGCAAGGGGATTTTCATGCTTTTGTCCTAATTTGATAATCATACTATTTGTGTGTTGTTGTTGTTGTTGTTGTTTTTTTAGGATGAAGCACCTTACAGCATTTACAACCATCATTTAAGCTTGTTTGAAGAGAATATTGAATGGAAGCAACGCTGATAGCACTGGAATGAAGTTAAGTGTCATCTGCAAAAAAACCAAAAAAACAACAACAGGAACCAAAAAAACAACAACAAACAACAACAACAACAACAAAACAAACAAAAAAACAAAACAAAAACAAAACAAACAACAACAACAACCCCAAAACACGAGATTCTGGGGTCTAATACAGGCAAAGGAAGATCACTAATGAATACACAGCATAGAAGTGGTTCAACAACGGACCCTTGAGGACCTCCACCTTTTCTTGCTTCCATAGAAGAGGATTGGTGAACACGTGTTGTGTTCTGTCGATAAATAGTTATTCGAAAAGGGATAAAGTTGGTCTCAAATACAATGACAGTTTTTGAAGTGTTACTTTGTGGTCAACGAAATCAAAAGTGTTCTATAAAAAAATAAAAAGAAAAAAAGAAAGAGAAAAAGCACTGATTTCACTGCGGAGACAACCATGAATCACACAACGGATTAATGATGTTTAGTATAAATGACGATGTCGGAAGCCCGAATGCAAATAATGGAAAAGTTCGTGATTTTGAAGGTTTTTGCACAAGATGTTTGTGAACATGACTTTCGATAACACTGACAGAAGAGAAATATGTCTAAAGTTGTTCAAACCTGACGCGTCTTTTGACTTCGGTGATGAAATAACTTTTGCTGATTTAATAGCAGGGAGAATGGCACCCTGTTCGATGCACACATTGTACATGAATGTAAGGGGAATGTAAGGAAATGCGAGTTTCAATGGAGAGGCACAAATTCGATCAGGTCCAATTGATTTTTGTTTCTTTGACTGGAAATGAGAGCACCTACTTCGTGGACTGCGATAGGATTATCTTAAAGGAATCCGCGTGTTAGAAGTTTGCTGTTAGAGAATGTTAAAAGAGAGGAAGGCATATCATAAATTTCCTTAGCTTTATGATTTAGGGGCTTTATTTCGACCAGTGCAGACGATGACTGAACAGTCACTGAAACTCTTGTCTTAATGAATCTTCGTTATTAGTGTACATGTTATTCAACAGGGTTGAGGAAGTGGAAATAACTCTGATCGGTTTTTTTACCAGTTGTTCTTGGTGTGTGTCACTGTAGGTTGACTGCCAGGCTGGATGGGGTTTTGATAGGTCATACTTAAAGTCACCAAGCAGCAAAGTGTTGCGGTTACAAGATTTGATTTGATCGATCATGTGTGCAAAGTCATCAGCCAGGTATATGTCGATGCAGGGTTTCTGTATTGGTATCCGAGAAGAATGGGGGGTAACACAGAATATTGTATAACAATCCGGATGACTCAATCATTGCAGACTCTGAATCATTGACAAATCGGGATGAACTATTGTGAATATAAATTGCAAGTCCAGTTTCACTGTGGTTAAGTGCATCTGGACGAATTATGCCATAGTTCGGGATAGACAGCATTTCGTTTGTCATTCGGGAGTCAAGACGCGTTTCACTCAGTCCGAGCACATGGAGATCCATTCAAAAGTAAACATATCAGGTACTTAATTACACAAATGGTAGATATTTAAGTGAGCAAGTTTTGTCCCGTTGGCTTGGTCAAAACGCACTGCATTTCCATTTGACTGTGACATTTTTTCTGCGAAAGTTGAACATCAGTTAGAAACAACAACAATAAATTATAAAAACAACAACAAACAAACACAACATCAATAACAGCAGTACAAAGAGAACCGTTATATATTTACACAATAAACCGGGTGAAAAGGCACATTGTCATCAAAGCAGTTTTGTCTCAATTTGCTATGTGCAATTAGCGTTGGCAGCAACTTCACACACCTTATCTAATGATCGCAGTTAGGCAGGACTAGTAGTCAGGAGTGGTAAAAAGAAAGAAAAGGAAAGACAACTACAGCACAGCACGTCAAGCTACTAAAACAAACAAGGTAGGCACGCAACGTAAACAAGAAATAAAACGATCAAAAGACACAAATGATGACACAAAGGAAAACAAGAGCAGATAAAAAAATAAAGAAATAGAACAGACAGAATACAAGTAGTAAAATCTAAAGCAGCTGCGATTCTTGGAAAGAAATGTTTCAGAAGCGTAAAGGGAAAAAAGACAGCAGCAAAATCAATCAGTGCAAAATATGTAACTGCTATGAAAATTAATTACAAAACACGAAATAAGTGGAAGTACATCAGATCAAAATATCAACAAAAACTTTTTTCATATATCATCTTTCAATTCTTTTGCCACCAATGGAGTGATGGCCTAGAGGTAACGCGTCCGCCTAGGAAGCGAGAAAATCTGAGCGCGCTGGTTCGAATCACGGCTCGGCCGCCGATATTTTCTCCCCCTCCACTAGACCTTGAGTGGTGGTCTGGACGCTAGTCATTCGGATGAGACGATAAACCGAGGTCCCGTGTGCAGCATGCACTTAGCGCACGTAAAAGAACCCACGGCAACAAGAGGGTTGTTCCTGGCAAAAACAAACGAAACTGCACGCAGGAAAAAATACAAAAAAATGGGTGGCGCTGTTTTATAGCGACGCGCTCTCCCTGGGGAGAGCAGCCCGAATTTCACACAGAGAAATCTGCTGTGATAAAAAGAAATACAAATACAAATAAATCTTAAAGATATATATATATATATATATATATATATATATATATATAAAAGTAGTCATTGTGACTTCAAAGTTGACAAACGTTCTGCACAGTTTGTTATAGTATAGCAGCACTGTATGGAGGAAATAACAAGAAAGAGTTCATGAAAAATAATAATGTAAAAAAAATAGTAGTAATGAAGTAACAATTATTTCAAAAGATAAAAAAAAAAAAATCCGTGTCACGGTGAGTTAAATTAACAAAACCTGCACAGTTCGTTTGTGTTACAGCAGCACCTTAGGGAGGGAGTTTCAAGATTCTTGAACTGGGTTGATCCGACTACCATCATCATTTCCTTGCTTCACTCTTTTTTAACACACACACACGGATACATCAGATCATGTTTACGATAGTCAGTCGTGTCCGACTATGGCCATCAGAAGAGCAGAGGAGGCCCTACTGTCTGGGCTAGAATTGGATTATATCAAGTGGAGAGTGTCTTGCCCAAGTTGCATCCCCACTCCCTCGGCCAAGAGGGTTTTAGAGGACAGTCGGCGCTGAGATGGTTCCCAAAGGCCAATGCTGCAGCACTAAGAACAAGTACAATCTTGCCTCCAAGTTTGAGAGTCATAATCTTTTACAAAGATGAAGCTGATGTCAATATGCGATATAAGCTGAGCGTTGGGCCACAGTTCATACTGTTAGCACTGTTGGGGTGACCGTGGACGGCATATATGATGCAAGTGTTGTCACACGGCATCGCTTCGATGCGTCTGCACGTGCTGTCTGGATGGCTGGCCAAGTGGGGTGGAGGAGGGGTCATGGCACTCTGCCGTGTGCCTGAAGAGAGCAGATGCTTTGGTCGGAGAGGGAAGGGGTGTGGGTGGGAAAGGAGGGAGGATCTTGTGGAGGGAGGGGGGAAGAGAGAGAGGAATCAGCGGTGAGGGAAGGGGTGTGTGGACAGGGATACATGGATGGGGGAATGGACGTGGAGGGCGGGACGGGGGTCTGGGTAGGAGGGAGGGAGGGATGAGCGGTGAGTGATGGAGGGATGCACGTGAGGGATGGGGGAGGGATGATCGGTAATGAAGGGAAGAGCGAAGAGGGAGGGAGGGATGAGGGAGGGATGAGGGTGAGGGAGGGATGGATGAGGGAGGGATGAGGGTGAGGGAGGGATGGATGAGGGAGGGATGAGAGGTGAGGGAGGGAGGGATGAGCGGTGAGGGAGGGACGGATGAGAGGTGAGGGAGGGAGGGATGAGGGAGGGATGAGGGTGAGGGAGGGATGGATGAGGGAGGGATGAGAGGTGAGGGAGGGAGGGATGAGAGGTGAGGGAGGGAGGGATGAGGGTGAGGGAGGGATGGATGAGGGAGGGATGAGAGGTGAGGGAGGGAGGGATGAGCGGTGAGGGAGGGAGGGATGAGAGGTGAGGGAGGGACGGATGAGAGGTGAGGGAGGGAGGGATGAGGGAGGGATGAGGGTGAGCGAGGGATGGATGAGGGAGGGATGAGCGGTGAGGGAGGGAGGGATGAGCGGTGAGCAGTGAGGGAGGGATGAGAGGTGAGGGAGGGAGGGATTAGAAGTGAGAGAGGGATGGAGGAATGAGCGATGAGCAGTGAGGGAGGGATGAGAGGTGAGGGAGGGAGGGATTAGAAGTGAGAGAGGGATGGAGGAATGAGCGATGAGCAGTGAGGGAGGGAGTGGGTGTGGACGGGAAAGGAGGGAGGAATGAGGGTGTCGGTGGGGAGGAGGTGAGGGGAAGGAGGGGGTGTGGGCGGGGGCAGGTTGACAGTCCAGTCTGGGAGATGGGGGAGTGAAGAGGAAGACAAACAGTGGTAATAGCTGGCCTGTCCCAAGCCCATCCCCCGTGTGTGCAAACAGTTCTACATCTGGGATCAATAGAACCCCGTACCCCCCCCCCCCCCCCCAGTCCCCAACCTCCTCCTCTTCACCCCAGTGGTCAAGGAGATGGAAGCCGGACAGACAGGGTCAATTGCCACGTATCCATCTGTGCACAATGTATGGGGTGGGAGGGAAAAAGGGACTCTGTGCATTTGCGATTGCGCGCGCGCGCGCGCGTGTGTGTGTGTGTGTGTGAGTGTGTGTGTGTGTGTGTGTAATTTTTCCTTTTTCAAATGTATCTATCACCACGCATGTACCTTTATTTTGTATTGTGGTGTTGACCCTGTTCAGGGTGGGGATTAGATGTATAGAAGCAGATCAGTCTACTATCCTCGGAAATGAATAATTTCGTCCTCTCTCTCTCTGGTGCGAAAGCGCTTTGATTTGTCTCTGCACAAGATTCAACGCTATATAATTATAATAATTATTCTCTCTCTCTCTCTCTCTCTCTCTCTCTCTCTCTCTCTCTGTGTGTGTGTGTGTGTGTGTGTGTGTGTGTGTGTGTGTGTGTGTGTGTGTGTGTGTGTGTGTGTGTGTGTGAGTGGATGCCTGGCTGTCTTCCTCCTTTCTGTACACCGATGTACACCCTTCCAGTTTTCCTTGTGTCTCGGAAAGTGTTATACGTTACTGTCCATGATGACCGCACAGTGTGCTCGACTGGCCTGTACTGGGCAGTGTAGGCCTGGATAGAACTCCAAGCACCACGCTGACTCCAGTGGAGTGGGCCCAGAAACACTCCCCTTGGAGTCCTTTCAAGGCAGACCACTTTTCACTCCATCCCACTCCCCATATTGACTCCAACGTCTTTTCGAAGTTATCTATTTTCGAAAAATGCGTATTATCATGAAACAATGCATTTCATTGAACTTGCAAGAGACGTGGTGGGGTTATATTTTCAGAGGGAGTCTTTTCGGATTGGCTCAAAATGGTTATTGAAGGGGGAGGTGCGCATTTTGGAAAAGGCCCAAACTGACCATCCATGTTTTGCCTTAAGATGGTCATTTGAAGAACTCCCAGTCGGTAGAGGTCAGGGTCAGTCAGGGTCATAGCCCTTGCTACTGGTACCACGTAACCCAGTACTACCTGCCACATGTTAAGTCTCCCAACGACGGACCAGGCGGAGGAGGAAACCTTTCCCAACGGCTGTGAAGGCCGGATGACCAAAGGGCAGGGGGAGCTCTTATCCTTGGCTGGCAGTCCTCCCAGGAGACGGAGCTCCGAAGAAAAACCTGCACCTGCCGAAACCGTCCTACACGTGACAGTATCTGCACCTGTGGGACTGTGAGCGTCGGTAGACGAGAGAGTGGGGAAGGGACTGCACAACTCATCCTCACTAAAAAAAAGTCACCTGTACAGGTCAGGCAGCCAGGATAATGTCGGAACGACGAGCTAGCCCTTCAACACCCAGCTTTCCCAAGCCCTGTGGCGATGGAGAAGTGGTAACGGGGACAGGCAGAGGATGCTGCTGGCAGTTCCTAGTCACAACGCTGCACGCAGACGGCTGTGGGGTGATGGTCGTCCGCCATAGACTGGGGCAGATGCGGCGCCCGTATCCTCCCACAGTGTCAGAGCAGCCCTTTTTAGGAACAGCACTGCTCTCCCAACATGGGGAAGGGGAGATAAAAGGATCCCTAAACAAAGCCTGCCTCGCCTAGTACCTAGTAGGAAACCGCACCTACTTGGACATCCAACACTAGCGGTCGAAAACAACAGAAGAAAAGAACCAGGAGTCATGCCTTGACTCTGGGTGCCTGGAATGTTCGCACCCTCTTAGACAGAGACGACAGACCAGAAAGGCGCACAGCGCTCATTGCTAGAATGCTTGATTGCTACCAGGTGGACATAGCAGCCCTGAGCGAAACCAGGTTTGCCGGTGAAACCCAGCTGGAGGAAGCTGGAGGGGGCTACACCTTCTACTGCATTGGGAAACCAGATGGCACCCGAAGAACCTCAGGCGTGGGCTTTGCCACACGAACCAAACTTGCACGACAGCTTGACAGCCTTCCACGTGGGATAAACGATAGGCTGATGACCCTGCGTCTGAAGCTGTCCAAGGATCGCTTCTCCACAGTCATCAGCTGCTATGCCCCGACGATGACCAACCCAGATGACATCAAAGAAGCTTTCTACGAGGAGCTCAGCTGCACCATTTCAGCGGTAGACAGAAAGGACAGGCTGATCATCCTTGGGGATTTCAGTGCCCGCGTCGGCGTGGACTTCTCCTCGTGGCCAAAAGTCCTAGGACAGCACGGCACTGGCAAGTGCAACTCCAGCGGACTGCTTTTGCTCTCGCTCTGCGCGTACCATGGACTGACCATCACCAGCACCCTCTTCCAAGAAGCGGACAAATACAAGAACACATGGATGCACCCCCGCTCCAAGCAATGGCACATGCTGTACTATGTGATTGTCTGGCAGAGGGACAGAGGTGATGTTTCCATTACACGCTGCATGAGAGGAGCTGTCTGCTGGTCGGACCATCGCCTGGTATGCAGCAAGATGGACATCAGACTTGCACGCAAGCTCCAACCAGCCAGGCAGAAACCCCCTAGGAAGCTGAACATCCACCGCCTCCCTATCACCAAGGACGTGGTGCAGCAGCAAATCCAAGCAGCTTTCCAAGAAATTCCTGCATCGACTGATGTAGAAGAGGTATGGAGCACCTTTAGAGATGCTGTGTACATAGCAGCAGCTGACACACTCGGCTTTGTACAAAGACTGGTTTGACGAAAACGACTCTGGAATGTCCAAGCTCCTGAACACAATGCGTATACGGCATCAGGATCACATATCCGATAAAGACTGCCAGAGGAAGGAGAACCTGTTCTAGCAAATCAAGCAACTCGTACAGAATAGGCTGCGTGAGATGAAGAACACCTGGTGGGAGAGAAAGTCCAAAGAGCTTCAGTCCGCTGTTGATGCTCACGACATGAAGACCTTCCATGATGGTCTCCGAGCTGTGTATGAGCCGAGAGTCACATGATCAACCCCTGTCCGAGCCTCGGACCAGACCACTCTCCTGACAGACAAGAAAGACATCCTTGCCCGCTGGGCAGAGCACTTCAACACCCTCCTCAACAGGGACTCGTCCGTATCTGACGAGGCAATTGCAGCCCTCCCACTGCTACCACTCAGTGACTCGCTAGCTGCCCCTCCCACCAAGGCCGAGACCCGGAAGGCCCTTAAGCTGACAACGTCAGGAAAAGCACCAGGAGTGGATGGAATCCAGGCTGACATCTACAAGTATGGAGGCGAGGTGCTGACAGACAAGTTGACCGCCCTGTTCCAGTCTATCTGGGAGTGAGAGGGGAGGTCCCCCAGGATTTCAAGGATGCCTCAATTGTCCACATTTACAAACGGAAGGGAGACATAACATCCTGCGATAACCATCGTGGAATCTCTCTCCTCTGCATCGCCGGCAGGATCTTCGCCAACATCATACTGAACAGACTGGTTGACCATGTCTCCAACACAGTCATCCCTGAAGCACAGTGCGGCTTCCGCTCAGGCAAGGGAGCATGTGACATGGTGTTTGCCGTATGCCAGATGCAAGAGAAGTGTCGTGAGCAGAACAAGGAGCTCCACATGGTCTTTGTAGACCTTCTACACGGTGAATCGCCGTGGTCTGTGGAAGATCCTCCTAAAGTTCGGCTGCCCAGAGAGCCTAATCCAGCTGATTGCGTCATTCCACGATGGCATGCAGGCGAGAGCATAGGAAAATACTGACATGTCGGATCCGTTCCTTGTGGTAAATGGAGTGAGGCAGGACTGCATCCTGGCACCCACACTGTTCTTCATTCTCTTCTCTGCCATGCTGATTGACGCCTTCCAAGACTGTGACCAGGGCATCTACATTCAGTTTCGCACAAATGGCAAACTTTTCAATTTGCGGCGACTCCATGCCAGGTCCAGGGTGTTTGAAGCACTGATGAGAGAGTTCCTCTTCGCTGTTGACTGCGTGTTTGCTGCACACACCCATGAGGACACGCAGTTCATTATGGACAGGTTCTCAACCTCCTGCAGGCGCTTTGGACTCACCATCAGCCTCAGCAAGACCGAGTCCATGTACCAACCAGCTAGCTCACAGAACACCAGTGCCTCCCCCCACCCCCCACCTGCAGTCAAGATCGATGACACAGAGATCAAGTCAGTCGACACGTTTTGCTACCTGGGCAGCACCCTATGCAGCAACGGAGCCCTTGAAGCAGAAGTGACGCTGCGCATCGCCAAGGCCAGCTCCGCCTTTGGCAGACTCAACAACAGGCTGTGGAACAACAAAGGCATCAGGCTCAGCACCAAGATGAAAACCTACAGAGCTGTTGTGCTGACCACCTTGTTGTACTGCTGTGAAACATGGACGACGTATCGCCGTCACATTCAACAACTTGAGCAGTTTCACCAGATATGCCTACGAAAGATCCTCGGCATAAAGCGGCAAGACAGGGTCTCCATCCTCCAGGTCCTAGAGAGGAGCGGCCTGCCCAGCATCGAAAGCCTGCAGACAAGATCCCGAAGATGCTTTTGTGCGGCCAGCTGAAGGAAGGACACCGTGAAGACCGGGCAAGCACTTCAAGGACACTCTGAAGGCAAACCTCAAAGCCTGTGACATACACATCGCTTCCTGGGAAACTGATGCCCTTGACCGCTCTCGCTGGAGGATGCTGTGCTCTAGTGGCATAAAGACGTTTGAAAACAGAGAACGCTGCACATTAAGGAGAAGCGTAAGCGAAGGAAGCAGGGCTCAACTTCTGGAGACGTTTTCCCTTGCAACACCTGTGGGAAGTGCTGCGCATCCAGAATCGGCCTCGTCTTCCATATGAAGACACACACCGACAGATAAGCCTGCTTACGTACTCATCTGTCGGTCCGACGGGAGACTCCATCAGTCGGTAGAGAAGCGGGGGACTGGGGTTGCAAGGATGTAGCTTTGTGGACAGTTACTACTGTACTTATATAGCACACTATCCAGAAATCTGCTCTAGGTGCTTTACAAAAACGCTTTTGTTGACATAAAACATTATATCTATGTTACATACACACACCAAAATGTGACTACACACACACACACACACACACACACACACACACACACACACACACACACACTGCATACATACATTTTAACATACATGTGTATCTAACAGCTACCCTAACACATACGCACACATAGGCAGGCACAAACTTACATAAACACACGCACACACAATACACATTCATATACATGTATGTAGTTATGTACACATACATATGTATACACACATAGTCAAGCACAGCTAACGCAAAGGAAGTGGACCTGCCACAATTGAACTTATTGCTGAGGGAAAAGGTGAGTTTGAGACGAGATTTAAAAGATGCGAGGGAATCAGAATGACGGAGGTTATCAGAGAGCTTGTTCCACGTCTTTGGCGATTGAAAAGAAAGATCAACTCCAGGATGACTCCACCAATACTTATAGCATTAACTGTTTTCCAGGAATATATGAAACATCGTGGCAAGGAGTGAGCGGATGGCAAAGTTGAGGCTCGGGGGAAGTATTTTGGGGTGAGCCCTAGAAAAAAAATTTCGTCAATGTTTTAGACTGAAGTGCTTTATTTCCCAGAAATATGTGTCGCGTCATCCTGTCAGGAATGTGGGTGTGATGGATGGGGCTTTAGACCCGTCTCGCTGGGACTGCCTCGGAACGTCGCTCTGGGATGACCCAGAATGCCACCCCCACCACACCACCTGAAGTACTATCTCCCCACCCTTACATCATTCGACACTGTGATTAATATAAGACCCAAAATAGACTCCCATTAAAAACATGAATTATATATATATATATATATATATATATAATAATATTATATAGTATATACACACACATATATATATATATATATATATATATATATATATAGTGTGTTTGTGTGTGTGTGTGTGTGTGTGTGTGCGCGCGCGCGTGTGTGTGAATGTGGTAGGTATGTATCCATATCTGTGTATTTGTTGTTTTTGTTGTTTTATGCCTGGTATATACATAGACAGAATCTGCGGAAGAAACCTATCGGTTCAACGGAGAGGAAGGCGGCTACAGCAACGCATTGTGGAGTGGCAGAGAGCAAGATGAGACACCGAAAGGATATCTTGGTCATTCCACTGCATCCGTGCTCATCCTCCAGTCGTTCTCGACTTGGTCTTGCCATGGAAATTAGTGGAGCCGGACGAGAGAGTGAGGTCGACGTTTGCGCAACTCCCTCTTCACTTTAAACAAACTCATCGCGCAAGTCATCAGTCATCCTAATGACTTTTCATCATTCATCCCTTCATCACCCCCCAAGTCTTGTGGCGACAGGCGAGCGACGAAACGACAGGTGTGGGTACACTGGCAGTCGCAGCCGCAGACCTGCACGCAGGCGGTTCAGGCCATAGGGTCGTTCTTCATCGACAGGAGCAGCGATGGAGCTCGGCAGCCGTCTGAGCAGCCCTCTTTAGGAATGCACTGCTCACCTCCCTGGCATGAGGAAGGGGCTAGAAAAGGTGCCCTAAAAATTGCCTGCTCCATATCACCCTGGCCAGCATACCGCGGCTGGCGGGGACCCTACATCAGCGGTCGAAACAAAGAGAAAGAAAAGAAAAAAAACAAGGATCGTTCCTCTCACCATTGGTGCTTGGAACATAAGGACTCTCCTGGACAGAGATGACGCGGACAGACCCCAAAGGAGAACGGCACTTGTTGCATCCGAACTCGCCAGATACAACATCGACATCGCACCCTTGAGTGAGACTCGCTTGTAGGCGAAGGCGAGCTCTATGAACGGGGATCTGGTTACACATTCTTCTGGAGTGGACGAGGAAGCGAAGAGGCGACGCGAGGCTGGCGTTGGTTTTGCAGTAAAAACAGCACTTGTCAGCAAGCTAGCTGGAATCCCAAAGGGAATCAACGATAGGCTTATGACCATGAACACTCCCGCTGGCATCTGGCCAGAAGCAACCTCACCACTGTCAGTGCCTACCGCCCCAACCATGACCAACCCGATGAAGTGAAGGGCGAAGTTCTACGAGGACCTTCACTCTGTCATTGCTGCTATCCCGAAAGCAGACAAGCTCATCATTCTTGGGGAGCTTCAATGCTAGAAGTTGGCTCTCGATTACATCTCCGGGTGATGAGTTATTGGAAAGCACGGCATGGGCCACTGCAACCCAAATGGATTGCTTTTGCTTCAGAACCTGTGCAGATGCACGAACTTGCTGATAACCAACAAGGTTTTCTGCCTCCCTACCCGTAACAGTGACGTCATGGATGCACCCTCGCTCAAAGCATTGGGCATCTCATCGATTACGTCATCGTCAGGAAAAGGGATAGGCAAGATGTACGTGTGACAAAGACCATGTGAGGTGCCGAATGTTAGACAAGACCATCGCCTTGTAGTCTCGAAGCTGAATATTCGAATCCAACCCAGAGAGACGCCCCCAAGGCCAGAAGGCTCCAAAACGCTCAACATCGCTAAGCTGAAATACATCACACATCAAACAGACCTTTGTGGAGCTGCTGGAAGATCGGTCTGGAATTCGCCTCTCTGGAGCAACCAGAATGTGGAATCTTGACTGAGGACCCTGCGCGAGCTGATCTATAGTACAGCTTCAGAGACCCTGGGAGGACCCATGACCAGGAAGCACAGACTGGTTTGATGAAAACTGTGATGAAATCAAGCAGCTTCTGGAGTGAGAACGCCGTCTGCATCAAGCCTACCTGAGCAACCCAAAGTCTGCATCAGAAAAGGATGCGTACAATGCCATCCGCAGGACTGTTCAGCAAAAGTTACGTCATATGCAGGATAAGTGGCTGAGTGACAAAGCTGATGAGATCCAGGGATATGCTGATAGGCACGATATGAAGAGGTTCTATGATGCCTTAAAAGAAGTCTACGGCCCCACATCCCCAGGATAATCCCCCATCCTCAGTGGCAGATGGGAATACCTTGATCACCGATTAGGAGAAAATTCTCGAACGCTGGGCTGAGCACTTCGACAAGGTCTTAAATCGCCCTTCCTCAATAAATGATGAAGCCATAGACCGTTTCCCCCACAAGTCCCCATCAACGAAGCACTGGACGATCCGCCAACACTTCTTGCGACCCAGAAAGCAGTTCGTCTGCTTTCCGTGGCAAAGCACCTGGCTCAGACTCCATACCAGCAGAGGTCTACCAACGATGGAGGCACTGTGCTGACTGAGAAGCTCCATCAGCTGTACTCACTCATGTGGAAAGAAGAAACGCTCCCCCAGGATTTCAAAGATGCCTCTATCATTCACCTGTACAAGGCGAAAGGGGAACCGGCAAGCCTGTGACAACCATCGGGGCATTTCCTTGCTCTCCATCGCAGCAAGATACTTGCCAGGATCCTACTAAAACCGCCTCACAGCACACCTTGGACCAAGGTCATTTGCATGAGAGCCAGTGTGGATTCCGGAAAGAGCGCGGAACCATCGACATGGTGTTTGCTGCAAGGCAGCTGCAAGAGAACTGTCAGGAGCAAAATGCTGATCTGTTCTCCACCTATGTCGACCTCACCAAGGCCTTCGACACCGTGAGTAGAGAGGGTCTGTGGAAGATCATGGCCAAGTACGGATGCCCTCGGAAATTTATTTCCTTGGTCAGCCAATTCCATGAAGGCATGTAGGCTCGAGTCCAGGACAAAGGCAAAACATCTGCTCCTTTTTCCAGTCACAAATGGTGTCAAGCAAGGCTGCGTCCTGGCTCCAACACTGTTCAGCCTCATGTTCTCTGCAATGCTTACTGATGCCTTCAGAGATGGCGATGTTGGAATCAGCCTAAAGTACCGAACAGATGGCAAGCTGTTTACCTCAGAAGGCTTCAAGCAAAAACCAAGGTTATGGACAGACATCATCAGAGACTTTTGTGTTTGCTGATGATTGTGCCTTCAATGCTGATCTGAAGCTGACATGCAACTCAGTGTCGACAAGTTTGCCACAGGCAGCAGAACTTCGGCCTTACCATCAGCACGAAGAAAACTGAAGTTCTCCGTCAGCCACGCCCAGGAAACCCTACGTTGAGCCCAACATCACAGTCAACGGTCAGAGACTCAGTGCGGTGGAGCGGTTCACATACCTTGGCAGCACACTGTCACGTAAATGCGACCATCGACGATGAAGTGAACGTCAGGATTTGCAAAAGCAAGCGTAACCTTTGGTAGACTCTATGCAAATGTCTGGAACAAAAGAGGCATTGGTCTCGAGACCAAGCTAAAGATCTACAGAGCAGTAGTTCTCCCCACACTACTGTACGCCTGCGAACTTGGACAGTGTACCAACGACACGCCAAGAAGCTGAACCACTTCACACAACATGGCCTCAGGAAGCTACTGAACATCAAGTGGGCAAGACAGGACTCCAGACACAGAGGTGCTCGCAAAAGCCACCGTTCCCAGCATATTCACCATCCTGATGCAGTCCCAGCTTCGCTGGGCTGGACACGTGGCGCACATGGCCAGACCATCGGCTGCCCAAAAGGCTCTTCTATGGCGAGCTGCAACAAGGGAAGAGATCACCGGAGGCCAGAAGAAGCGCTTCAGAGATACTCTGAAAGTCTCTCTGAAAGCGTTTGACATCAACCCTGACTCCTGGGAGGAATCTGCAATGGACCGTGACAATGGCGCGCTGCTGTGCACAAAGGCGCCAAGTTGTGCGAGGCCAACAGGACTGCTGCAGCTGTTCAGAAGAGGCAGGCCAGAAAGTCACGGGCAAACAAGCTCCCTGACAATGATATGCCTGTCTTTGTCTGCCCCAACTGTCAGCGAACATTTTGTGCGCAGATTGGACTATTCAGCCATCTGCGCAGTCACAGATAGACTCATGAGTATCCCCCCACCACCCTCCCCCATTCCCCCAGCTGGATGACAACGATGGTCATCATTGATCTCGATGGACACACACCACCACCACCACCACATAGACAGTACACATACACACATAACATTTTAGCTTGAAAGGTGTGAAGTGATTTCAGGTCCAGGGCAGGACATGAGTCTTGAATCTTCCCACTGGAATCATTTCAAGTTTCCGTAGAAAGACTCAATGAGGTTAATCTGAAGGTGTGGTCATTGTGGGGCATCACACCGGGTCCGGGGATTGAGGCTGATGGCTAGTTAATCAGCACCATGGTACCAAGCACCTGATACCACGTGACAGACCCCACTTAGTGCTGGAGGGACGCCGGGCCTGGAGATAGAGGTGGAAAAAGGGTGGCAGCAAAGTGGCAGATCCCAGACCCCAAGTTTCGTTGACGTATGCATAGTCTGTCAGGTTTTATATGAACATGTGCCCGTCCTGCTAGTGTATGGTGAAGTGAGAGACAGAGAGAGAGATGGAGAGAGAGAGAGAGTCTCTGAAGACTGTCCTTCCACAAATCAATAATGTTTTCAGCGGAACAATAGCAGCCTCTGCAGAGCCCGGGTCATCCGGGAAGAAAGATATTTTTCTGATTTTTTTTTTCTGTCTTGTGAAGTGACAGAGATTAATTAAGGCGTAATAATCATTTTCTGCTGCCTGAAACGACGGCATGGGATATGACAACGGTGTATGAGTATGCATATGTGGGCACGTTCAAGTGTGTGTGTGTGTGCGTACGTGCAAGAGAGAGAGAGAGAGAGAGAGAGAGGAGAGAGAGAGAGAGAGGAGAGAGAGAGGCTGGTGGTGAATGATGACTTCAGGAATTGAGAAGGACGGCGAAAAAACAACAGATGTCCAGCCCTCTGTCTGTTCGCCATCAGATATCCAGCCCTCTGTTCGCCATCAGATGTCCAGCCATCTGTCTGTACTGCCCTCTGTCTGTTCCGCCCTCTGTCTGTTCGCCATCAGATGTCCAGCCCTCTGTCTGTCCTGCCCTCTGTCTGTCCAGCCCTCTGTCTGTTCGCCATCAGATGTCCAGCCCTCTGTCTGTCCTGCCCTCTGTCTGTCCAGCCCTCTGTCTGTTCGCCATCAGATATCCAGCCCTCTGTTCGCCATCAGATGTCCAGCCCTCTGTCTGTCCTGCCCTCTGTCTGTCCAGCCCTCTGTCTGTTCGCCATCAGATGTTCAGCCCTCTGTTCGCCATCAGATGTCCAGTCCTCTGTTCGCCGTCAGATGTCCAGCCCTCTGTCTGTTCAGCCCTCTGTCTGTTCGCCATCAGATGTCCAGCCCTCTGTCCACGCCTCTTTGTTCCTTTGCTTCCCCTTCCCAGTACATTGCTGCTGTCGGCGGGCACCAGTGGCCCGTCCTGCTGTTGAGAACAGGGGAGTGACCATCAGAGGGGCACGGTGAAGTCCCTAACAGCCAGCGACAGGGAGGGGGCGTGGGGGGTGGGGTGTCTTGGGGGTAGAGGGGGGCGCGAGTGGGGGTGGGAGGTGGGGGTGGGGGCAACACTTACAGCTACTGACAAGCCGCCAATTACTGCTGTCAGGGCCACAGGCGTGAGGGGCGGCCAGGCGCGCGACAGGCCTATCTCTCTTCATCTGGCTCACAGTGCCCACTTCTTTGATGACAAATGTAATTGTTTGTGCTCTGATAAATGCATCACACACACACACACACACACACACACACACAGAGTATTCGGACAGAACTGACAATGAGATTTCAACGGGCCACTATATACAAAGAAAACAATAGGACATAGGATATATTTGCCATTCTATCTTTGCAGTTGATCGTTTTCTTTCCACGGTAACTTCGCCATTTGTATGCAACTAAAGACTAAACAGAGAGAGAGAGAGAGAGAGAGAGAGGAGAGAGAGAGAGAGAGAGATCTTCTATCCCGCACGGACGGGAGACGTCACTAACGATTTAGAGATGCCCCCAGTCCATGCTGTGGGGAAAAACCACAGCCCATTTCATCCCAGTTTAGCAATAGTTTTATTTATTTATCTATTATTTTTATTTATTTTATTTTATATTATTTTATTTTATTTTATTTTAAATTTTATTTCATTCTTTTTTTTCTTCTCAAGGCCTGACTAAGCGCGTTGGGTTACGCTGCTGGTCAGGCATCTGCTTGGCAGATGTGGTGTAGCGTATATGGATTTGACCGAACGCAGTGACGCCTCCTTGAGCTACTGATACTGATACTGATACTTTAAGATATTTCTTTCTTCAGTGTTTCTGAAACAGATGTCTAATCAGATCAGCAGGATAAATATTGCCATTTGTTTGTTTGGAATACATTACAAAATCAGAGACAATCCATGTCTGATGTGACGTCAGACCAAGCGCTAGCGCCTGGCCACATCGGACACTGAACACGCATGTCAACAACGAAAACCACGGTCAGAGACTCAACGTCCGCGTCATACAAATCTGTTGACCAGACAGAGGAAAGAACGAAACCTCTGCATTTCTTCATTCAGACAGCAAGGGAGGAACTGGATTTGAATTAGCAGAAGACTTCAGGCTCATGACACAAAACAATCTTGGAAAATCTATTTTTCAAACGTTATGCAAATCAACACACGCTGTCGAGCCGGTAAATATCATTTACTGCCCGCCCCCTTCTCTGTCTCTGTCTCTCTCTGTCTCTGTCTCTGTCTCTGTCTCTGTCTCTCTTATGATTCTTCTATCTTAGATAGTGAAAATACTGAAACAATCTTGAAATTGTCGATGTATATCCATAAAGCACTTAATTTGATGAAGAAAATACCTGAATGATAGGTGAACAGTCACATGTTGCATGCTGCATTTGCTTTGACTTTTGTTGTTATGGGCCAGAGGCCTGACAATTAAAACATTTTTTGACTTTGACTCTCTCCAATAAATGCTTTAGGGGATTTTGTTGTGTACCTCTTTTGTTTTCATACATACATAGTACATAATCATGTAAGTGTGCATGTACTGGTACCGAAGAAAAAAGAAAACAGTATGTAAATAGGTGTCCTGCGGCGACCCGCTGTTGTGAGCGTCATTTTTAGCACAAATTTCTTTCTTTCTTATGTTTATGTTTAGTATTGTGTTTTTACTATGTTGTACAATGCAGTCATCCTCTCTCTCTCTCTCTCTCTCTCTCTCTCTCTCTCTCTCTCTCTCTCTTCTTCCTTCTCTTTTTTTCTCGGTCTGTCATTCAGTTAAAATTTGATATTGTTTTGGTGGGTATATGTATGAGTGGGATGCTAAATATCATTGACGAATTTTTGGTATATGTTTAATGGAGTTTGTGAATGGGTGTACGTGTTTGTGTTTGTCTTTGGAAGGGGGTGGAGGAGGATGGACAAAACAGGTTATTGTGAAGATTATATCATGATTTATACTTTACATATGCGGAAATATTCATGTGTGAATTTGGGTATTTTTATGTACTTGATACGCTTCTAATTCTCATCTGATTTTATGTAAATCAGGTAACACTTATCTGAAGCCCCTCCTACCACCCATGCCCCCTTGCTTCGATTTTTATTTACTTTAGCTTATTGCTTTGCGAGTGTGCTGCATTCATGTGTTTCAGTACTTTATCTTATTGCTTTGCGAGCCAGTGTGGTGCATTCATGTTTTTCAGTCTAAGGTTGTATGCAGTGACTTTCAGGATGGATCAGTGAATTAACACCACCACAACTATTCCCTTTGATTTTTTTTTTTAACACTTGTGCAATAGATTCTCTTTGTCTCTTTGCAATCTGTAGTGTTCCCAGTTTCTGTGGGATAGGTCACGATCAGATGACATCCCCAACGTAACGGGAATTATTTATCTGCTGTGTCTCCTCCTCCTCCGAACCACCCACTTTTTTTGTCTCTCCCTCTGTTGAAATCATATTGGGGGTAAGTGTGTGTGTGTGTGTGTGTGTGTGTGTGTGTGTGTGTGTGTGTGTGTGTGTGTGTGTGTGTGTGTGTGTGTGTCGGTGTGTGTGTGTGTGTGTGTGTGTGTGTGTGTGTGTGTGTGTGTGTGTGTGTGTGTGAGAGAGAGAGAGAGAGAGAGAGAGAGAGAGAGAGAGAGAGAGAGAGAGAGAG
>NC_134899.1:46883959-46901459 GCF_041734735.1 Babylonia areolata | reverse complement strand
AACCAACTGCACTATTTAACACATAGCTAGCTAACTTTAATAAAGAACAGTTTGAAATATATAACTTTTTCCAAAAAAATGTTAACATTTGAAACTGGTAACACGTGTTCCGTAATTTCTGGAGGCAAAAAAGGTTTCATTACTAAACATCGGGTTAAACCGTGCTCTACCGTTAAACGTCCCTTGCAAATGCATTCAATATTTTCACAATATTTTGTGTATGGGGCATTTAGTAATAGCCTAAATGCCATGCTCTTAACAGTCCTGCCAGTTCTTTTAGCATTTAATAAGGCAGAAGTGTTAACTTCTAAAGACATAAAGGAATTTTGCATATTTCTGTCAACAATATTACACATTTCAGATGAAGATAAACGATGAAGAAGTTCAATTGCATTAAAAGCGTTTTTATCTCCAAGCTTTGCAAGATGATCTGCACGTTCGTTAGAGAAAAGCCCACAGTGTGAGTGAATCCAGCACATTTCAATATTAGTTCCTTTCATTTGAATACAGTGAATCAAAAATTGTATTTAAAAAAATGATGTTATAATTAATGTTCGTACAACCTGATTTGATAGACTGCAGAACTGATTTTGAATCAACACAAAATAAAACATTAATCAAGTTTAGGGGCAGATCAATTAGATATGTCAATTCCATAAGGACGGCAATTAATTCAGCTGTAAAAATTGAGAAGCCCTTTCCAATATGATATGACTTTTCAATTTTCAAAGCAGGAATTGCATATCCAGAACCAGCAAACTGATTTTCTAGAACAGAACTGTCTGTATGTATTTTTAAGTGGTGGGGGTATGTTTCAGACAAGTCGAGAAGCTAGTATATTGGGATTTTCATCTTTCTTAATGTTGCAATATTGAATATCAAAAGCTGCTCCCGTTAATTCTTCTAATGGAACTGGTGAAGTGCTCATAATCGGAGCAACATTTTGTGGATTAACATTTGCTTGATTAATAGTATCTGACACGTATGTAGAAATAGTTTCTAGATTTCTGTTCTGTTTCGCTCGTTTCGAAAAAAGTTTGTCAGACCGTATATTAATAATCTCAGTTTTGACATAATTTTCTGTAGCATTTGCTCTAATCACATATTTTGCCGATGCTAGCTTTCTTAATTCATTAAGAGGTAGTATTCCTGCAGCTCTATACGACTGTAATGTGTTCGTATGAAACGGAACACCTAGGGCCAGCTTTATGGCTTTGCAATCTAGGCTTCGCATTTTTTTAAGGAAAGCATTCGGAGCAGAGAAAAATATGTGTGTGTGTTCGTATGCGTATGACTGTGTACATGCGTGCGTGCGCCCGTGCGTGTGTGTGTGTTTGCGTGTGTGTGCGTGTCAGTGCGCGTACTCATGCGGTGACAACATATATACAATCATGCTTCCCTACCGAAAAAGAAAATTCAATTTCAGCGAAATGACAGGCTTGTCACAACGCATTTTTCAATTGTGAGATGTGATTTTTGCTTGAAGGAAAAAGTCTGTTTGCCTCCTTCGAAGATTTAATCTCTTCCTCTGCTCTCTACCGTTCCCCGTCTATGTATTAACAATATATACAAGATAGACTGCCAGCACACAATCAAGTTCCCTCTGACCACGATAAATTATCCAATTTCAGGATCATGTCTGTCTTATCCAAACTGATTATAGGAAATAAAATTGCACATTGTTGCTGGAATTATTACGTACTTGTAACGTCATCTTGCTCTCCTTTTTCTATTTCTTTCCTTTCTCGATCAACTCTGTTTAATACAATCTTCTTGCCCCTCTCACTCCCTCTTTCTCTCTTCCCGTCTCTCCTTCTTTCTATCTTTATTTCAGTTTGTTTTTGATTGTTGTTGGCAATTTTGATTCTCTAATTAATTCATCATTTTCTGTTCGTCTCTGTTATGTGTTCAAATTTGCCCATAGGCGCTGGAGTTGTAAAACACTAACGACCATAAACCGTCAAAGTGTCAGTCTCTCCCCCCTCCCTCTTCTGCGTTGTATAACTCGTGCCCCTTGTTTGAACCATTGTTCAATAAGGCGCTGTCACATTTGACAGTCCAAACCCAAAGCCCGAATTAGAGATGTCATGCTGCCGCACTCAGTCTGTTTTCACAAGCTGTCATTTCCTTCTCCGCCCCCCACCCCCCACCCCCCCCCCTTCCATCGTCTTCCTTCTCCGTTCCTTCAGCGCCATCACAACAGCTTTCCTTTCCTTCAGCGCCATCACTACAGCTTTCCTTTCCTTCAGCGCCATCACTATAGCTTTCCTTTCCTTCAGCGCCATCACTACAGCTTTCCTTCAGTGCCATCACAACAGCTTTCCTTCAGCGCCATCACTACAGCTTTCCTTCAGTGCCATCACTACAGCTTTCCTTTCCTTCAGTGCCATCACTACAGCTTTCCTTCAGTGCCATCACAACAGCTTTCCTTCAGCGCCATCACTACAGCTTTCCTTCAGTGCCATCACTACAGCTTTCCTTTCCTTCAGTGCCATCACTACAGCTTTCCTTCAGTGCCATCACTACAGCTTTCCTTTCCTTCAGTGCCATCACTACAGCTTTCCTTCAGCGCCATCACTACAGCTTTCCTTCAGTGCCATCACTACAACTTTCCTTCAGTGCCATCACAACAGCTTTCCTTTCCTTCAGTGCCATCACTACAGCTTTCCTTCAGTGCCATCACTACAGCTTTCCTTTCCTTCACTGCCATCACTACAGCTTTCCTTTCCTTCAGTGCCGTCACTACAGCTTTCCTTCAGTGCCATCACAACAGCTTTCCTTCAGCGCCATCACTACAGCTTTCCTTCAGTGCCATCACTACAGCTTTCCTTTCCTTCAGTGCCATCACTACAGCTTTCCTTCAGTGCCATCACAACAGCTTTCCTTCAGCGCCATCACTACAGCTTTCCTTCAGTGCCATCACAACAGCTTTCCTTTCCTTCAGTGCCATCACTACAGCTTTCCTTCAGTGCCATCACTACAGCTTTCCTTTCCTTCAGTGCCATCACTACAGCTTTCCTTCAGCGCCATCACTACAGCTTTCCTTCAGTGCCATCACTACAACTTTCCTTCAGTGCCATCACAACAGCTTTCCTTTCCTTCAGTGCCATCACTACAGCTTTCCTTCAGTGCCATCACTACAGCTTTCCTTTCCTTCACTGCCATCACTACAGCTTTCCTTTCCTTCAGTGCCGTCACTACAGCTTTCCTTCAGTGCCATCACAACAGCTTTCCTTCAGTGCCATCACTACAGCTTTCCTTCAGTGCCATCACTACAACTTTCCTTCAGTGCCATCACTACAGCTTTCCTTCAGTGCCATCACTACAGCTTTCCTTTCCTTCAGTGCCATCACTACAGCTTTCCTTCAGTGCCATCACTACAGCTTTCCTTCAGCGCCATCACTACAGCTTTCCTTTCCTTCAGTGCCATCACTACAGCTTTCCTTCAGTGCCATCACTACAGCTTTCCTTCAGCGCCATCACTACAGCTTTCCTTCAGTGCCATCACTACAGCTTTCCTTCAGCGCCATCACTACAGCTTTCCTTCAGTGCCATCACTACAGCTTTCCTTCAGCGCCATCACTACAGCTTTCCTTTCCTTCAGTGCCATCACTACAGCTTTCCTTCAGTGCCATCACTACAGCTTTCCTTCAGCGCCATCACTACAGCTTTCCTTCAGTGCCATCACTACAGCTTTCCTTCAGCGCCATCACTACAGCTTTCCTTCAGTGCCATCACTACAGCTTTCCTTCAGTGCCATCACTACAGCTTTCCTTTCCTTCACTGCCGTCACTACAGCTTTCCTTTCCTTCAGTGCCATCATTACAGGATTCACTCTTATTGTTAGAATTAAACCACCCTCACCCAGGTTTATGGCAAATGTACACTAGATCATGCGAGCGCGCGTACAAACACCTACTCACATATACTCTCATCCTCAATATGGAGAGAATGGGTTCAAGGAAAATTAGAAAGCTGGAACCAATTTGTCTGCAAATGGATATTATTCCTAATCCCTGGATGTATATGAAAAATTCCACAATACAAATATTCCTTGTCGAAATGTCACAGGTATCATGTCTGTAAAGTAAGAAGAAAGAAAAAGAAGAAGAAGAAAAAAGTAATAGAAACAAAGACTGGGAATGAAAACAAAATAAAAAAGCAATGAGAAAAGAAAAGGGAAAATGAAGGCAGTTTCAGTATTTGGGGCTTATAAGCTGCAGCACGGGGCCGTGCTGATTCCACATGGAATGAAGAGCCAGGCTCTCCGGGCAGGGAGGAAGTGCACAATCGATATGGTCGTTATTGTCAGTCTGTTTGTCTGTCTGTCTGTCTGTCTCTCCCTGTTTGATGGTTCTCTCTCTCTCTCTCTCACTGGGTGTCTCTCTCACTGTGTGTGTGTGTTTGTTTGTGTGGAGGGGGGCGGGTTGTGTTGGGGAAGGGGGTTAGGGGGGTTGAGGGTGTGGATGGGTGTATGTGTGCATGCGCGTGCTTATATGCATACACATGTAAAAGCACTCGTTTGTTTGTTCGTGGAATTGTAAAACTTCCCACGTTACTTCCCGCACTTTTTAACTTCACTTCCCTCCGTGGCAGTGTTTTTTCTCTTCATCCCAGATTTCTCTGGCCTTGTCCACATAACAGACCGTTGTAACATATCTTATATACCCGACTCATCCTTCCATGGAAAATAATGTCTGACCATTTCAGTTGACAAGAAGACAATGCCTGAACAACTGCTGTTGCGAATTTGTTTCCCGCAGAATAGGGGACGAAAGAAAAGCAGAGATGGTTCAAGGCGACAGGAATCACCAGTGAAAATACAGCAAAACAATGGCTCATTAAACTCCCGCCAACCGAGAAACCCAGTGCTTGAGTATCTATCAGGTCTGTCCAAGTATCCGGCAATGTTCTGTTTGGAACACAGCTACTGCCATCAGTTGGGAGCCGCTGGCGCATTCCACTCTACGTCCAGCGTCATTTCCGTCAGCGCAGATAAGACGACGGCCCTTTAACTCCGTACAATGACAGCGGAAGGATTGCGTCTGACGTCTGAAAGACGTCACGCAGAGAACCAATTTCATTGGATGCTACCTCGGTGAGTATCATCACGTGATACACGCTGTTGTGTGGCTTGTTCATGTACGAAAATAGTTCGCTGGTTTTATAAACGGTATGGTGGAGTTCTTTCATTCAGGACGAAACCCGGATTAGATAAATAAATAAATTAATTAATTAATAGATGAAGAGACTTCTGTGAGGCATAATGCTCAAACGTTTTATTCCATGTTCATGAGTTATCAACTATCTCTTTTCTCGCTTAATAGTATAATACCATTGTCTTATTTCCTTCTCTGTGTGGCATTTTACTGACAACACCACTCCTGTCGGTAACAACCACATACCTGAGCCACACAGATTTAGGGCCAACACCAAGGGAACATCAAACCATTTTTTGCAGAATGTATTGAAGTGAACTTTGAAAACTGCTAAGATCACACACACACACACACGTGTGTGTGTGTGTGTGTGTGTGTGTGTGTGTGTGTGTGTGTGTGTGTCTTCCCCAGGAGGATTAGCAAATCAAGAACTGAGGTCTGTGAATATATCTGTGTAGAAACCAAAGATTAATATATTTTCATTGAATTTTGAATCCGAACAAACGGTACGTCCACAGTGATCGTATCGCTAGAAAACATGTTCAGTACTATCTTGACTTCTAGAGACAAGACACCATTATTACTATTTACTAATCCAATTTCTTTTAAAATTACATTTGTTCTAAAAATTATGTGTAATATGCATAGCTGTAGCCACCTTAGCTTTATCTCCTGTATTTTTCAAGTCTTTTCAAAGCCTTGTCCCGAGACATGTTTGTTCCAAGTTTCTCAGTCCACTTATGACAAGAATTGGGGAGCGTATCATCAAACGTCAAAACATCATAGTATATATGTGATCCCTTAGATATGGAATATATTACTTGCAATGCCCTTGCTGTATCATGCGTACTTTGGCTTGTTGGTGCATTTTGATCTACCAGTTGAATATACTTTTTGTTTGCTCCCAAGCAACCGTTTATGTCAGAAAATGTACATTTATTTTCTAAAGAATTATTTTTTGTGTAAAAAATCTTCCATTATTCAAAAATTTGATGTGATACACAATAAACTCATCGCGAATCCAGAGTCGATAATGTATCGTATTATTTCCAGTCATGAATTTGTCCTTGTAGAAATCTGGTTTTGACGGATGATCTATTTATAATTTTGGTTTCCATTGACAACAAAATTATAAGCCATAAAAGCGTTTCCAAAATGAGATATTCTTGCTGTTACGCAAAGCGTAGACAGGTCCATAGTTTTCGATTTCATTGAAAAATTGGAATGTTTCAGTTGCAAGATTTTCCATTTATGTTTTTATGTACTGAACTTTCGTACCCAACTTAGTTTTAATGTTAAACATAATTTTTATGTCTGATTATGTTTAAAGCCCTTCCCTAATGTTTTTTGCTACTTATTTTGTCTCTTTTGTCATTCCTAACGAACAGGAAACACATTTTCTGACACTCTTTCTGACACTCATCTTCTGAGTGGTTTGGAAGTAAAATCCATAAACGAAATTAATTCAGAAATGATTAGAGGTTTCAATACAGCAACGCGTACTTTAGGTGCAATATTTCATTTCATCCATACTTTGAATAAGGCCTTCATATCGGATAGTTTCTCTGTATAATTAATCTTTTCACAGCCTTTGACATCATTCGTAAAATATGGCCCTGGTATAATAAATATCCTAGATTCAGTTCTAATGTCGAAATGCTGCATACATTTTGTTTCAGAATTCTTACTACGTCCCAGTCATACAGCTGTGTGCTTTTTTGTGCATTCATGAAAAGCCATGAAACCTTGCCAAGTTGTTCTACTTGTTAGATCTTTCAAATGATATAATATCCAAAATATCCATCAGCAAATTATGATAATTTATGTTATTTATTCATAACATCTTTATACCTTTTGTGTGTTTATCTTCTCTTGTCATAACTGCTAAAACGTCTTCACATAAAACAACAACTATAGAGAAAGTGGATCACCTTGTCTACAACCTCTTTCTATAAAGATCTAATCTGTAGTTTGACCATTGACTACAACAGTCGAATTTATGTATTTGTAAAATGTTTCTATCCATCTACACATACTGACACCAAAACCAAATGCTGTCAAAGTTTTAAACAAAACATGCCAGCCAAGAGAGTGGAAAAGCTTTGACCCACATACGTTACTCAGAATGTACTTACTTCCGAGTTCTGGAGGTGGCACTTCCGCGATGGGTGGAAGTACACTGTCGTCCTCACTACCACCTCGCCCGCTGTCGCTGGCAGTGGTTTCCCCTGACGTGACGCTGTTGCCGTCATCCACAGTGTTCCTCACCTGAAAATACAAAGAACGTGTTCTGCATCTGTTAGGGAGTATGGAGCAGATGGGGAGAGGTCTTGCAACCTCGATTCTGAAGCACACACACACAGACGCACACACACACACACACATACACACACACACACACACACACACACACAGGCTAACAGAAGTGGAGACGAATGTGAAATATTTAATGTTTAGGGAATTTTTGTAGTGTACCCAATGTCGAAACTTACTAACTGATGAATCAACATATACATTTAAAATATGCAGTTACAAGAGTATAGAATAAAGATGAAATATTCTGTCCATTTTGCAAGAAAGGGAAAGATAATGAAGTGCACTTGGTTCTGTCCTGTCCTACCATGCATGACCAGAGAGTACAATACAAACCATTGAGATGTTGTCAGTTCCAGTCAGTTTAGATTGTTACTTATGGCATCTATGCATGAAGAAACAATCTGAAATCTGTCAATTCACATGCACACATCGTTTAAACTACAATCCACTCTTACGTCTTAGAGTGTTTAACTAAGCATGTATTGCTTATGATGCAAGACGTATACATAAAATGAGTACGCTAAATATCAATGTGCTATTATGTTTTACCTGTATGTATGTCACTTGACAGAGTATGCCATTCTTTCGATGAAATTTCCTGCTTTTTCTCGTTTAAACGTTTATTTTCTGACACTCCTTCACAAGAGGCAAATGTCCTTAAACCATCCATCCATCCTTTTTTCTCAGGCAGCATGTCAAGAATAACTCGTCTTCATTATGGAAAAAACTTGAGAGACACATCACACAAAGCACGAGACTAACTTCAACGATAATACAAACATCAACGAATCACTGCTGAAGCTACACATGAAACCGACGCAACAGAAGAAAGTAGACATGAATCAAATAGTATGGATTCTGATGACGAAGGAATGAACGTAATTAAGAAAAAAATCAAAATCTGAAAAGGGATGCGGAACAGAAGTTACCAAAGTCTAGCTGTTAAAAGCACTGAATATTCATGCACCATTCTCTGTTTTATTTTACAATACAACTTACACTTACACAAGAAAGACGTTGACGAAAGAATGCAGACATATTCCATATTGATGGACTTTTTCACAAGCCATCCACACACACAGCACAGCCAGCAGCCAGACACAAGAATACTTTAAAAATCGATACGGACAGCGAAGGAAAAGAAAGGATACCCATAAAGTTTTATAAACCGAATTAGACTAGGAAGGAGAGATGAGAACCCCTCTGTCTGTCTGCCTGTCTGTCTCTGTCTCTCTCTTTCTATCCCTCCACACACACACACACACACACACACACACACACGCACACACACACACACACACACACACACACACACACACACACACACACACACTTCGTCTAATATCACTAGTGGAAGACGTTAAACTGAAGACTACTACTACTACTACTACACACACACACACAGACAAATCACAGGATTTGGCGATTTGTGCACAGCTGAACGCCACTTTGGTCTGTCCATTGCATTCAGCTCCCATGTGTCGTGGCTGATGTTGAAGGCCTTCAGAGAAGCTTTCAGTGTCTTTGAAGCGCTTCTTTTGGCCTCCATGGGAGCGCTTGCCATGTTGGAGTTCGCCGTACAGCAGTTTCTTGGGGAGCCGGTGGTCTCGCATGCGAACTACATGGCCTGCCCAGCGCAATTGGGACTTCATCAAGATGGTGTAGATGCTGGGCAAGTTTGCACGAGTGAGTACCTCTGTGTCAGGGATCTTCTCTTGCCACGTTTTCTAGGGCTGGTGGTGTGGAAGTGGTTCAGCTTTTTGGCGTGGCGTTTGTAGACCGTCCATGATTCAGATCCATAGAACAGTGTGGTGATAACTATGGCCTTGTATACTTTGAGCTTCGTCTCCAGGGTGATGCCTCTCCTGTTCCAAACGTTTTTATGGAGTCTGCCGAAGGCAGCGCTGGCTTTGGCGGGTCTGGCATTCACCTCGTCGTCGATGACAACTGTGCAAGTATGTGAACTTGTCCACCGCGTTCAGTCGTTGCCCGCTGATGAAGATGTTTGGTTCAACGTAAGGCTTTCCTGGAGCTGGCTGGTGCATCACCTCAGTCTTCTTTGTGCTGATTTTGAGGCCAAAGTTGTCACAGGCAGCAGAGAACTTGTCGACGCTGTGTTGCATGTCAGCTTCGGAGGCAGCGTTGAGAGCGCAGTCATCAGCAAACAGGAAGCCGTTGACGGTGTCTGTCCTCACCTTGGTTTTTGCTTGAAGCCTCCTGAGGTTGAAGAGTGAGCCATCTGTGCGGTACCTGATGCCAATGCCTACGTCAGCGTCTCTGAAGGCATCTGTCAGCATGGCTGAAAACATGAGACTGAACAGGGTGGGGGCAAGAACACAGCCTTGCTTGACTTCGTTGGCGACAGGGAATGGTTCTGAAGTCTCTCCGTTGTCCAAGATACATACATACATGGATGCATACATACATTCATACAGAAAAGATGACTTGATTTCAAATGAGCATTGCATTTAACATAACCTACAAACATGACAAAGAAGCAAGCAAATGAATAGATCGGCAGCCACCAAAAAAACCCCAAAAGCGTAAACAAATAAGCAGATGAAAAAGAAAAAAAATATAAAGTGCACGAAACATGACGAAATAAAACCAAATCGATTATCCGATTACATCGCGTGTTTGTATTTGGCCAAAGTAGTCTGAACCCAAACCCAGAATTTTGAACGTATATTTGCTCAGAGAGAGAGAGAGAGAGAGAGAGAGAGAGAGAGAGAGGGTGGGGGGGGGGGGGGGGGAGAAAGATAACGATAACGATAACGATCTTTTATTCAGATTAAGGCCAAAGCCCCTTACTGAAGGGGGTCATACAAGAAAACAAATAAAGAAAATGACTTGACACGATAAACCAACATCACAAATCAACGAAAAGTAGCTAATACAATACTCAACAACATTCAGAAAATAACGACTCGAAGTCTCTCCAATGCCTCATATAAGTATATGGCCAAGTTTTGTTGAGTAAGCTCATGTTTTGACGACATGAGCAAATCAAATCTAAAAGTACAGGGATCTTTATAATATTTAGGTTGAATTAATTTTTGTCTGGGCAACATAACAAAAAAATGCAATTCCTCTTCCCTACCCAGGTTGCACAATCGACACGTATATACATATTCATTCCTACTACAGTATCTGAAACTGTGAACAGCAATAATATTAGAAACACCAAATGTAAATTTTGTCAGTGCCCTTTTTACATATCGGTTTATTTCAATCCCGATACATATTTCAGTCCCCTGCGACGTTTTAAAGATTCTAAACTGCGCAAATCGCTAGTTTGCATATGGTCATGCCAATCTTGCCACCTACAATCAACTATTCGCTGTGTAAAATACTTTATAAAACATGCAATATCTTCAAAACCCTGATTACCCAACACAAAAGAATAACCATAAGAATTTATACACTGACCAACACACGTTGCCCATGGGTTTTTTTGCCATTATTATCTAAGGAATACAACATCCGATAAGCTTTGAATGGTGGCCTGTTTTCGTTCATTCTGTTTATTCTTGTATTTTTCAACCAATACTTAATGCATTTAATGCACGAGTTTAACTAAACTGGATATCTCCCTGGCTCCCCATACACAAGATCATTTGGCGTTCGGATGTCTACATTCAAAAATCGTTTCATTGCAAACAAGTGTACTTTTTCTATTTGCTCACTCTTTTCCAAGGCCCAAATTTCTGCACCATACTGCAGTATCGACTGGACTTGAGCATCAAATAACCTGACAAAAATATCAAACGAATTACAATCAAGCTTATACAAAATATGAAATATCCGAATAACTGCTTTCTTTACTTTATTTGCTATATCTTGACATGCGAAACTGAAACTAAGTTTTGTTGAAAAATAAATTACAAGATACTTATATGCATTTACAACAGTAATTCTTTCATTTCCGTATGACCATCTATCGGTTTTTGTTTTGTGCTAAATACCCTCCTTTACGGAAAACAACAATACTTATTTTAACCATATTTACTTTTTAAACTGTAAGTTACTTACTGCAGCAAAAAGTAGAACAATTCAATCAAATCAAAAGTAACTCCATGTTGACCATGCTGCATTATTTCCAAAGCAATTTCATTAATAAAAAGTGAAAACAAGACCGGGCTACAAACATCCCCTTGTTTAACCCCACGAATGCAAATAACACAATCAGGTAATGTTGCTCCAGCTCTATCTCTCGCTTTCACTTCATTGTACATGCTTTTCACACAAGGATGTAACTTACCACTGATTCCATTCTTTAATAATATAGACCATAAACGTTTTCTGGAAATAAAGTCAAAGGCTTTTTCAAAGTTCACAAATGCTACATACAACTTTTTATTGTTTGCAAACTGTTTCTGTACTGCAGCCATTAGAGTAAATATGTGATCAGTTGTTGAATAGCCCTGTTTAAATCCTCCCTGATGTTCTCCAATTATGTTTTTTTTTCTTTTTTTCTGAATCATCCATTCTTGTTGTTTAGTATTGATAATAGAACTATATAATTTACTACTTACATCGCACACTGAAATACCTCTATAATTATTTACATTATTAATATCACCTTTCTTAAATAATGGCAAAATTATGTATTCTGTCCAGTTGTTTGGATAAACCCAAGTATCAAACAAAACGTTAAAAAGCTTTACTAAAAAGTTAACAGTAATATTGAAAAATTGAAAGCCGAAAACGAAAAATTAAACTCAAAACTTGAAACTCTGGAGGAGAGAGAGAGAGAGAGAGAGAGAGAGAGAGAGAGAGAGAGAGAGAGAGAGAGTCCGACAGACAGAAGAGAGACAGAGAGATGGAAATGGGGACGTCGCGGGGAAAGATGGGGGAGAATCTGCCAGTGGTTCTTGCGTCGTGCCTGTCAGTGAACGCGTTGTCCTGGCACACAACTCACGTCACAACACCCTCTCCAACCCTCGGCACAACTCATCACAGACAACAGTCATTTATCATCACAGCACCCACCATCATCACCCGCTATTGCGTCCCTCGCCTCGCCTTACCCCCTCCTCCTCCCCGCTCCTTCACTGCACTCCTCCCCCTCTCGGCCCGGACAGCAGCCCTGTGTGAAGACCTCTCATCAAACGGGATGTGGTACCGCACTGACACGGGGGAAAGCGGCCGGGACCCGTGGGGAACACTCTTTGCCCAAGCTTTAGCGCGGGATGGGAGCAAATATTAGCTCAACTCTCCACAGCGAAGCGCATGCTGAAATCCGGGTAAACAGCAAATGATTCCTGTCTTTTAGAGCATCAACTTTGTCCACTAAGAAATTAATCACTGGAAATCCTTAAAGGAATTCCAGAACAGCCGCAGTAAAGCAGTGTGGCTGAGATTAAAAGAAAAAGTAATAACAATCATACAAGGACTCGCAGAAAAAAGTTTAAAAGATTTACAGAATAGCCAAGAGATACATCCGTACAGATTCTTCATCATCATGCAAATTTGACTCCAATACAACTTTCAGACCTACGTATTGTGAACTATTTTAAGAAAGTCACTGCTGCTAAATCTGGTGAGTCCGAGTAGCTCTATAACCGCTTAGCAAAATGGCCAACAAACCTCAGAACAGTGCATGAATGAGTGTGTCCCACGGAATACGAGTAATCCAAACAAACTGAATGTTAATTGAGGGTATGCTCGAATGAGTACTTAATTGATCCTCAAAGATCTTAAAGAGAGTCACTATGAATGAACGAAATAAAAAAGACAGAGAAAAAGAGAAACTTAGAAACAGGAAAGGACACTTCTTCAGTAAAACTGACGAAAAAGAAGAAAGGACGGAAACAGGAAAAAAATTAAGCAAAATACAGAACTAGGTAGAGAGAGAGAGAGAGAGAGAGAGAGAGAGAGAGAGAGAGAGAGAGAGAGAGACAGACAGACAGACAGACAGACAGACAGACAGAGAGCGAGAGACAGACAGACAGAGAGAGACAGAGACAGAGACAGAGAGACACAGACAGAGACAGCGAAAGAGAGAGAGAGAGAGACAGACAGACAGACAAACAGAGACAGACAGACAGACAGAGATAGACAGACAGAGACAGACAGACAGAGAGAGCCAGAGAGAGAGAGACAGAGAGAGACAGACAGACAGACACAGAGAGAGACAGAGACAGAGAGAGTCAGACAGACGGACAGAGAGAGAGACAGACAGAGAGAGAGAGGGAGAGAGAGACAGAGAGCGAGAGAGAGAGAGAGAGAGAGAGAGAGAGAGACAGACAGACAGACAGAGAGAGCGAGAGAGAGAGAGAGACAGACAGACAGACAGACAGACAGACAGAGAGAGACAGACAGACAGACAGAGACGGACAGACAGAGACACAGAGAAAGAGAAACAGGGAGTGTCAGTGTGCAACGCAGCATTGTTTTCGGAGAAATATTGTTTTTTACCAAATGCTGACTCTTGGTAAGATGTATTGATTCTGAATGACTTGCAATTATTTGAAACGGAATCTCTCTCTCTCTCTCTCTCTCTCTCTCTCTCTCTCTCTCTCTCAGAGTGTGTTGTAAAAAAAATCCACTTTTAAACCCCCACTCAAAAGGAAATAGGTCGTTTCTCAACGGAAAGAAATGCTATTTACAAGAGGAAGACGAACTCCAGCACCTCGCATTCTAATTAAAAAAAGACACAAGGATCTGCAGATTAGAAACAGGCAAAAATGCGTTCTCATCAGTTGTGTTCGTTGTCAGATCGAACATACATCACACACTGCTTTTTCTCAGCGTGATTGAGCTCGTCTTGGTCCATACAGAAACACTGATTTCTGCAGCTTTCTGGTTTCTTCACTTGGCACCGCAGACAAAACACGCGTGGGGTTTTAGATATATGTCAAATTGTCAAAGAAGTACACGTCGCGAATTTACGTCTGTTACGGATGCACGCTGTGCGAATCTATCACAGAGAGAGAGACAGACAGACAGACAGACAGACAGACAGGCAGAGACAGAGACAGAGAGACAGACAGAGAGAGAGAGAGAGAGAGAGAGAGAGAGAGAGAGAGAGAGTAGGGAGACAAACAGACAGACAAAAACAGAGAGGGCCCAAAACTTGAAACAGTCAACAGTTTTAAGTACTTGGGTGCAACCGTCTCAGACAAAGGATGGAAACCAGAAGTTCTGGCCAGAATTGCGCGGTCAACAGCAGCGCTGACATAACTGAAAATGCCATTTGTTAAGCCCTGACCTGGCGTTTCAATAACTAAATGCAGGTATTTGGAGCAGTGTACATAACTCAACTACCAGTGAATTGCATCGAAACTGACGTACATCAACAAGACAACAAACGTTCCCCATACAGTTTGAGTGACAAGTGTGTAATTAGACTTTATTCTCCTGCACACGAGCAGTTACTCTCTCACACGAAGTAAAACTTACAAGACTCGTTTTTGAACTCGCCGTTTTTTGTACGTTTCTTTTGCATTATCCATTTAAATGGAAACACTACCTAAAACACAAGCACGGCCTGACTCCCACGCAATGGCAGATATCGGGCACAAAAACTCCGCATCTTCAGATTGAAACGGAAACTGGGTTCCATTTCTCTGTGTTCACATACGGAACGCTCCAAAAACAAACACTGCCGTGGCCTGGCAAACTGAAGCGGAAAAAATCTGGTTATTTCATTATTAGCGGATTGGACTTGACATTTTCGGAAATTGTTGACAAGACCAGTTGGGCAGAGAAAAAAATCCGTTACGCTGCATGCGTGCGTGTGTGTGTGTGAGGAAGAGAGAGAGGGAGGGACAGAGAGAGAGAGAGAGAGAGAGAGAGAGAGAGAGAGAGAGAGAGAGAGAGAGAGAAAGGAAGAAAGAGAGAGGGAGAAACAGAGAGAAAAAAAGAGAAAAGGGAGAGTTTGAAATAAACAGATCACAATACGCAGAAAAAAGGATGGACTCACTATACAAAATGTTACCAGTTGTCATGAACACAAAATATGTACAAATGTCACCTCTATTTTAAGAAAATCTAAGAACTTTATCACTTTGCTCACTCAATCCCAGAAGCAGAAAAGATTGTGGCTTATTGGAAATTAATCATATTCTCATATCCAAGTCAACCTTTCGGGCAGGTGGTATTGGAAGCATCTAGACCGGTTTGGATGTCGATCAAGATGTGGTATAAAAACCTTTCCTACTGAAAGTCTGTATGCTACATGCTCTTCCGATGTTCATTCATTTATTTTATGTGCTGTCTTAAGAGAACGAATTCTGTGGTCACACACTGCATTTTGCATTTGTCAAGAAAAATAATCCACACAGTATGATAGTCAAATGTTTCATCAGTCTTACGCATCGTGCTCATCAATGCCTACGTTCACCCAGGAACCTGCACAACAAAAGAGGATTGGGCCTTTTTAGAGGAAATAGAGAACGAACTTGGAGACTCGGTCATTATCTGTGGAGACCTCAATGCAAGATCGAAGTTATGGGACCAGCGGAACACCAACCCACAAGGACTCGCACTTGAAGGAATGATAGGGGAAATTCTTCTTAGCCCTTTAACAACCACATCCCCAACTCGCCTTGGAACAAGACAAGGGGACAGTGACAGTGTGATCGACATCGCTCTAACATCTCCAAAATTCAGAGCAGAAATGAATGCAGAGACGCTTCCATACCAAGGCAGCGACCACCTCCCGGTAGCTTTCAGTCTACAGAAACTGTCCGATAAACCCTGTATGAAACTGCGTGATCCATTTCAGTATGAAACCAAAGAAACAACCGTCATCGAAAAATTAAGACGCAGAAGAAACAAAAGAACGGCACTGAACAGGATGCAAACTATTCAGCCTCCATGGTGGAATACCGACACAGAGAGAGCCTGGATAGAAAAACATGCGGCTGTCAAACTCTGGCAAAAAGAAAGAACAAAACCATCTCCGGACAAAGATATTGAAACAAAAATGAAAGAAAAAACTAAACAGTTTGAAGTCATTGCTCAAGAGGCCAAAAATGACAAGTGGAAACAGTTTTGCGAGGCACTCAGTTATGACACAACATTGACAGAGTTCTGGCAATTTTATCGTCGCATGGAAGGGAAAACGTGCACAACAACAACCCCAGACATGTTAGACACTGACGGAACCAAGCTTAAGACAAATGAAGAAAAAGGATCTGCCTTGCTCAAACGTTTCATACAACAGAGTGATCAAAGAAACTTAGATGAGAAAAAGAAATATGTTGAGGAGTTAAACCAAACCCTCATGCAGACTGGACCTGATGATGACTTGACAATGGATGATCTAAACGAGGCAATAGCTAAATGCAAGAAAGAATCGGCTCCTGGCCCAGACAAAGTTCGTTACTCAGACATCAAGGAGCTATCGGAAGAAGACAGAAGCAAACTTTTCAATCTATATCAAAACAGTTTCCACAATGGACAGGTGCCGGAGGACTGGACACACAGCTTCTTAAAACCCATACCAAAACCAGGAAAGGACCATCGTCAGGTAAGCGGCTACCGGATCCTAACCATGCAAAACATTGTTGGAAAGCTCATGGAACGCATGATAGCCAGGAAACTTGCAAGGGATCTTGAACACAGGCACATTCTCCCTTCAAATCAAGGTGGTTACAGAACAGGCAAGTCCACATGGGAAAATGCAGCTGCTTTTGCATATGATGTGTATGAAGGATTTCAAAGAAAAGAAGAAACACTAGCAGTAGCAATTGACCTTGAAGATGCCTACAATAAAGTCCAGTTTGCGCACCTCATGGAGCTGCTACTAAGGTATGGAGTAAGTTTGACACTGACAAGATGGACAGCAGCAGCGCTTCAGGAAAGAACCGTCGTCCTACGCCTCGGAGATTGGATGTCTGCACCTTCTAAACTATCCATGGGACTGCCACAAGGGTCTCCACTCTCTCCTGTCCTCTACAATGTCTACACGAAGGGCCTTGCAGACTTAAACAACAATGGAATTGCTCGGGTGCTTACCCTTGCGGATGACGGCCTGGTCTTCAAAACTTCGAAAAATGCTCAGGAAAGAACTGAAG
>NC_134899.1:46871459-46878959 GCF_041734735.1 Babylonia areolata | reverse complement strand
TCAATCTGCTGAGCAGCGATGAGGGCACACGCGACATACCAACAATGTATCTGTAAAATTTGATGATCAGGACGAAAAAGGACACAAAGAAAACAGGAAGAACCAACAATAGCAACAGCAAGACGGTTTAGTAACATGAGCCAAGAGATTCAATCAAAATAATCACGGCACATGATAAAACAGAGGAACAGAGCAATAATAGAACGAAAACGCCTGCATGCAAAGTCTAAACTGTATATTTGTGTTTCTTGAAAAAATGCATATCAGAGGGCAAAAAATAAATAGAAACAAAAGCAAAGTAAAATATGTTCTAAGCATTCAAACAACAGCCACAGAATATCAAGATGCTTGTATCGATGTTAAAAAAGGCACCGCGCATCAACTGCTGCTGGGAAGCAAGCCAATACACGGCAAAGGACCGCTACCAGTGCACATCAAAGGACCGCTACCAGTGCACATCAAAGGATACCTACCACTGCACATCAAAGGACACCTACCACTGCACATCAAAGGACACCTACCAATGAACCTCACAGGACAGCTAGCTACCAATGAACCCCACAGGACAGCTACCAGCATCAGCGCCATGGTTACCAGACGCCCAGCGCTTGTTTCCCTGACCAGATCGCCAGGGAATCCCCGGGGACCCAGTGTCCTGCAGTTAAACGACACTCCCGTGGTGAAGGCAAATCTCCTCATTTCCCACCACAAAGACCCCTGCACATCCTGGCATTGCCTTGCGACTTTTGGGGACAAATCAAATGGAAGTCTGGAGCTAAATTACCATTACGTGGCCAGTGGAGTCGGGTGGGCAGATTGGAGCGGATCTCGTGCCTTGTACGAACATGGGCGGAACAGACAGAGCTTCTAGGGAGGCCATTTTATCTGCTGGATCCAATTTGGAGGCAATTACGTCCCCTGTCAAGTTGCTGGGATCAAGGGAGGGTGAGGGATGTCCAAGGGCGTGGGTCCAGTCAAGCGATGCTGACTGCCAGGGGGACGCCGCGTTGGATTGTCGGCGCTCGACCATCAAACTTCCACAACACTTTAGAGACATGGACGTGTGTGAAATCACTGGGCTTTTAATAGGTTACCGGTTACCTACTAAAGAAGGCGGAAAGGAACGGTTACATTTCACTACACATGGGACATTACAGCGTGACAAAACAGGCCATTGAGTACGGCCGCATGAATACCGATGCTGCTGATCAAATTGTTTTTACCAATGCCCGAATAGTCATGACGGCTGTTTTGAGAAGTGTGGCAACATATACCGTCGAATGGTGCTTACGCTACCGATTCAGCTGGCACACAGATAGATAAAAGGTACATTCTAACACAGCCAGACACTTCCTAAAAAAGGGAAGCGCCGGACTAGTCCTTATACCGATCATCTGACATGTGCAAACAGGAACAAACATGCAAACATAAATTAGCTTCTATTCAAGACTGGCATAGCCTTTTAATCCTGAATAAGCTGCACAGATTATACAGACAATACAGAAAAAAACACATGGTTGCCTCGATGGTTTTGTTTTATACTTAAAATGAATAAACAATGAGGCCAAGAGAACGAATGATTAACAAATAATGAAGAGTGGAAACTCTCTCCATTCACAACATGCACAACTTCAAGTCAATGCTGCAACCATGCTGAATCGCATAGCCCGTGTGCTAGCTGAATCGCTAACATGAGCAGTATTGATTTGAAGTTGTGAACCTTGTGAATGGAGAGAGTTAGAATTCTTTACTTTTTGTTAATCATTCGTTCTCCTGGCCTCATCATTTATTGAACAACTCTATCACTTCGGTCACCATGACTAATATTGCTATTACAACTACTATTTTTCCAGTTTTGTATTGCCAGCAGGTTGAGAGAGAATGTGTGTGTGTGTGTGTGTGTGTGTGTGTGTGTGTGTGTGTGTGTGTGAGAGAGAGAGAGAGAGAGAGATACAGAGAGAGAGAGAGAGAGAGAGAGAGATACAGAGAGAGAGAGAGAGAGAGAGAGAGGGTGTGTGTAAAGGCAGAGTGACTCAGAGACAGACAGAGATGGCTAATTTAACAATGAAAAAAGTATTACAAGATTCACTGTTTTTCCCATTGCACGGATGAAACTTCAAGAGATCAACCACGGCCGAGTCTGATTCACGTGTCTCAATAAAACATTTACGTTGAGAATGATAAAAGAGAGATATATCAACAATAATACTGAGTGAGAAAGAGAGAGAGAGAGAGAGGGGGGGGGGCGAGGGGGGGCAGAAAGAGAGAGAGACAGACGAACAGACAGAGTGACAGAAATCAGATACAAAGGTGTAGGGGAATGAGATACAAAGGCCGAGAGGCGAGAGTGAACGTCTTGAAGGGGTCCCGTTATTACCATTTCTAAGGGGGGTGGCACACGGTCAATAGGACTTAAGACCTCAAAGCCCGAGCATGAAGGAAGACTTGACCGGGCACAGATAGGGATTCCAAGACTCACAGCTTCATAAGGCAATGTCGTCAGCCCTGCTGGGGGCAACACGACAGCTTTTTGAGAGAGAGAGAGAGAGAGAGAGAGAGAGAGAGAGAGAGAGAGAGAGAGAGAGACAGACAGACAGAGAGAGAGAGAGAGAGACAGAGAGAGACACAGAGAGAGAGGGAGAAAGAGGGAGAGAGAGGGAGAGAGAGTGGTGGGGATGGGGGTGGGGCTGAGATGGAGAAACTGGTAGAGAAGAAAAAGAGAATAAAATGAAGGAAGTTTATCTTCATTCGTCATTGTTTATTTCTCTTTGTACAGTGTTCCGCATTCTCTTGAATGAGAACAGATAAAACAGGAAGAGGAAGTTGCCGATACACATTTCCCTGAAAGAAGGTAAAAAAGACACTCCTCACATCTCGACGGGGAACAACAAAAATCGAATAAGAGAGAGGGAGGGAGGGAGGGAGAGAGAAAGAGAGGGAGAGAGAGGGAGGGAGGGAGGGAGAGAGAGAGAGGGAGGGAGAGAGAGAGGGAGAGAGAGAGGGAGGGAGAGAGAGAAGGAAGGAGGGAGAGAGAGAGAGAGGGAGAGAGAGGGAGAGAGAGAGAGAGAGTAATTTCACACGCGTTAAGGTATTTGTATTTGTATTTCTTTTTATCACAACAGATTTCTCTGTGTGAAATTCGGGCTGATCTCCCCAGGGAGAGCGCGTTGCTATACTACAGCGCCACCCAGATTAACCATTGAAGCACTGATATAGGGATTTCGCTAAGTTTGTGTAGAGGTTATGTGAGTCTATGTTCAATCACTAACGCATTCTTATTTGGAGGTGATGTGAGTATGTTACGTCACTAACATACTATTTCTCTTGATGTTCATTCCTCTGCAGCTTTTTCAAGTGGACGTGTGCCAGCTGGCCAGACTGTAGGCCAAACAGACCTTGTTTTCATATATTCAGAAACAACGTTTGCAGGACAAAAAGCTCTTTCTCTGGGCATTACGAACTGTCAAAACATTAGCTGATGTAAAGGAAAAGGCGTGTAGATATGAAAAACCTGTCATCACAATTCAATGTATAAACTTATTATTATTAATATGAGATATATAGCTGTAAAACCAATATTTCGAGTTAACGCTGGAACATTTAACGGACATCCAGCCACTTCCTGTGAGTAACTCATCAAACAGTCCCAGCACACGTTCAGTTCGTGTAAGACTAAACCCCTCTGATGAACACAGCCTCATCATCAGCACACCACTCCGCCTCGCCCAATGGCATCCCGCACACTGCATGACAACGTGTTCCCACTTTCAGAGGAGGGTTGGGGAGGCAGCGAAGGGGGGTGGGATGGGTGGGCGTGTCAAATGGAGTTTGCTACAAGACAGTGGCGGGTAGTAGGGTACGGGCAGATTGGGAAGGATTTCCTGCCTTGTACAGACACGGTGCAACCAGCAGGGCTAGGGGAGAGCACTTTATCTACCGGTCTCAATTTGGAGGCAATTACGTCCCCTGTCAAGGCGGAGGATGAAGGCAGAGTGAAGGATGTCCACCCAAACTGGTCCTTATAACATGTGCCTCACTTGGGGAACACTTGGCTTCCTCCTGTCTGCCCGGCAAGGTCTGGGCCTGGGGCTATTACACCGTGCCAGTAAATCAGTCCGTCTGTGGTCCACTTCTTGGCCACCCGCATGTGCAAGGCTAACTTTTAAAACTTCTAGCTAAGTTGAACGAAAACAACAACAACAACAAAAAACAAACAAACAAACAAAAAACTAAACAACAAAACAACAACAACAAAAACAAACAAACAAACAAAAAACAAACAACAAACAAACAAAAAAAACAAAAACAAAGAGTATCCGAGCATAGTTGATTAACAAGAACAGAAAGTCAGTAACAACGCACATACTTTATCAGCAATGACCTATGGTACAGACCTGAGGTCATATGAATATACAGGTTAGATAAAGCTGTCAATGGCGACCATGATTGAAACCATCCTTTTCCATGGCACTGTGATGTTGGTTTCAAAAAACTTATTTGATCATTGTGAGAACGTCGCAACACAATTATTCAGGAGTGTTCAAGAATTACTTTCCATATTAGGAAAGGAATGCTTTCGTCATGTTTTGCGGAAGATTTTACGATGTCTGGAATTAGTTTATTCTTGGTTTGTTTGTGCAGGCCACGATGCCCGCTGCACTCTCCATGCAGACATATTTTGGCCACCGGTGACTGGTGCTAACACAACGTCGGAACGTGTTTGTCGACGGTTGTAAAAACCTTATACTTCGAAAAATTACGACTTCTTATTAATGGGTTTCAATGTGAATGAAATGGGCTATATTCTGGACAAAACATAGCAACGATATCTGACAGTAGATGAAAGCCTTTGCTCAATGACATTAAAAAGTCATGTCGGAGATGTGCACACGTCCAAGTTACTTTAGGATTGTCACGCGTCGACATATCCAGAATGTGAGACTCCCCTTAGCTGACATATTTCTGTAAGCCGCCAGATAGGCTGGCAACGCGTTAGGCCCGAATCCCACGTGCGAACCAACTCGCGTCAGTGAGTTGTGTTTTGTTTTTTGATTTGTTTTTGATTTGTTCCTGTATCTTTCTGGCACTCCACTGTCAACTGCTGTGCGAGTCATTTCGACCAGGGGTTTTGGGAGTTGATCTTCCCATATCTTCTGCTGTTGTGAAGCAGCAGGTTGTCGTCATTTGTCGGCGGGCGTTGCAACGGCTGGAACACCAGTTCCAGGTTTTTCACATAACCTGTCTGAGGTTTTTATCTCCCATTGTGCCCGTTTGGACGGTTCCACTCCTCTGCTGGTTGTGGCTGTGGGCTGGAGGGAGGTCTGCATGGTGCGGGACTGGCAGTGTTCTGCGGCAGCGGCGCAACCGCGTCGACGATAACAGCGACGACAACAGCGTCGGCTGGAAGGACTTTGGCGCTGTGTTGAGTTAAGTGCTGTCCCCCAGCTTACTATCTCCCTTCTCCCATCCATTCCTGACCGCGGGTGTATTCTGGACTGCGGCGGCAGAGGCTGAGTACAGCAGACTATAATTTTTGTGTGTTTGTAATCGCGTGAGAGGGGTAATTGTGTCAGTATTGTTTTGTTATTGAATTTCGTGTTAAAAAATACCAAATGATATTATTATTATTTTGAATAAATGTTATCATTTCAAGTGGGATCTGGTTGTTCCGACTGGTGCGGAGGGCTGACAGATTCATTGTTGAGTTTTTGTCATCGTTCGTCCGTCTGTCTGTCAATCTGTCAGCCGTAGCGTGACAAGGATGAGTGTAAAAAAGCACTCTTAACAACAGCCGGCATCTGGTGTTGTCAGATGCGAACATGTAGTACTGTCGTAGACCCACATTCTGTGTGTGTGGGCCCGATGGTGGTTGATGTAACGTCAGTTGTCATCTTTGACACTGGATGATCAGTGCATCCGGCATGGCTTTCGGGACGTCATATCGAACGACCCTGTACAGATTGTGACGGAGTCTCCCGTCGGATCGACGGATGAGTAGGCAGGCAGGCTTATCTGTCGGTGTGTGTCCTCATATGGGAGAAGAGGCCAATTCTGCCGATTAGCCTGGTTGCCTGACCAGCACAGGTGACTTTTTTTTTTTTAATTGAAGAGGAGTTGTGCAGTCCCTTCCCCACTCTCTCGCCTACCGACGCTCACAGGCACACAGGTGCAGATACTGCCATGTGTAGGACGGTCTCGGCAGGTGCAGGTTTTTTCTTGGGAGTTCCGTCTCCTAGGAGGACTTCCAGCCTTCACAGCCGTTGGGAAAGGTTTCCTCCTCCGCCTGGTCTATCGTAAATCTGACATAAACAACCTAATATGTAACAGACAAATTGATAGTTGAGCACTAAATTTACGTTTTTCTTCTCTCTTCAGTTAGCCTCATCGTTGTTCTTCTGTGTTCATCACGATGACACCGACAGGCCCACACAAACAAATTGATACATCGTAAGGAAAGTCCACTGGCACCAGTGATGCGGGAGAATCACGTGCCGGAAACTGCTCCAATGTCTTTGTGCATTCCGTGTTGTCTTCAGTGTGACCAGAGACTGCTGTGCAGACAGGAGAGAAGCACAGACAGCAACACACGTCAAATCGATTCGTGGCGTTATTACTCACCAAACGTCAAACACACTGAGAGTTTGACCTTTTTATTTCTGAAGGAGAACGGAGCTGCAGATTGATCAACCAGCCCGGACTATCACCATCACTATTTGTTGCTTCGTGAGCGTGTATGAGCGCGTGCGGCGAGCGAGCCTGCTTGCTTGCTTGCTTGTGTGTGTGTGTGTGTAAACACCTTATAGCGTAACTGTCTTTCACGAGGGAGGGAGGGAGAGAGAGAGAGAGAGAGAGAGAGAGAGAGAGAGAAATCCAATTCGTTTTCCTTAAAGAAGTGGAAGAAGCATTGAAAACAATTTTGGTTTAACCTTAAAAATTGATTTGCGCTTGGGGTGGGGTGAGGTGGTGGTTCTGAAAATCTCTCGGTCATGAAGTCAATCAATTAATGTTGATATGTTGGTCATATTGTTCATCCAGAAGGAAGGTTAACATGCACAGCAAGCGACAGCTGTTTCGCGCTTTGCAGTGCTGTTCGGGCTTGCCATCCACTCCTAACTACCGACCGGAGATGGTAAGACTTTTTTCTTATATGGCCGACGCAGCATTTAAAAAAGTCAGCAGTTTCACCAAATATGGGTGTCAGCCTACCGTTACAACCTTTTCACATTGATAAACATTAAGAAAACCCTGTCATTGAGAATATTGATTTATCTGGATCAGTATTAAAACTACAAAGAAAGATGCATACCCTACAAAAACGGGAATTGGAAATATTTTCTTTTCTCATGACTGAACCCACCTATTCGGAAGAACTGAGGTAGACAAAGAGCCATAGGTAGGCAGACAGGCTGCCGATGTCCCAGTAGGTGATAGCAAATAACCATGGTAATTAATGGCAATTACACATTTACAGAACGCAAATGCGTTATCGGAGACCTTATG
>NC_134899.1:46813959-46866459 GCF_041734735.1 Babylonia areolata | reverse complement strand
TCAACAAAACTGTCAGGTAACAGATTTTGTCCGTTTTCTGAAAGAAAACTGCATTGCCCTCCACCGCACCCCTATCCCACAATTTAACATGCTGAAGACCCAAAGCTTCATAGTCTTCTACACGGTTCACACCAAGGTTACACACACACACACACACACACACACGCGCGCGCGCGGAATGATGCACGTACACAGACAGACAGGCAAACAGATAATTAAGATATGCATGCACACATCCATTCATACATACAAACATATCAAATGTGATACAAAAATCTGAAAACAACGCAGAAGGGCATAATAAACAAATCCAAATCAGCTTTTTATCCTTCAGCTCCAAGCACGAGTTCGACGGAAGACCGTATTCATTCCACCCATCAAAATGTTGATACGTTTATACCGCAGGCCGAATGAGCGCGTCACTTGTAAACTTGACGTGACGTAGCTGCTTGTCATTTTTCATCACTGTTTAGCCATCTGATTTCGAGTTTTTGCACAGTGGCTCACATCAAGAGAAGAACAAGGTGAATCCAATTTAGCCGCTCTGTACAGTCTTCAAGTCCCGAAGATATGAAACCGTTAGGGCCGGTGTCTGGAATACTGCATGCTTGGAACTGTCTTTTAGAGGACCTTTTTTCTACCTTTGATTCACTTTTTCCATGCATGTGTATAAGACGGCATGCTTGCATGCGTGCATGGATAAGAATGAATAGAATAGAATAGAATAGATTTTATTGTCATGAAACCGTAAGGTTTATAAGACACGAGTGCAATGGTAAATGAATGAACGAATGAAAAACACACAATTAATCAATCAGTTAAAGCGGTAAATTGCAGCAGCATTCATAAACAAATTTTCCCAATTTTGTTTGTATATACTCATCATCTGTTAGCATCACCTGACTGGGAATATGTCCAATGTTATTCGAATTTTGAATATCCTTTAAAAATTGTTGCCTTAAGGTTTTATATTTAATACAATGATCAAGAAGATGGATTTCGTCTTCCAGGATGTTACACTCGTTGCACAATCTGTCTTCTTGTGGAATATTTAAATATCTACCTTTCTCAATCTTTAGGTCATGCGCGCTTATTCTGAGTTTCGTTAAAGCTTGTCCGTGTTTTGTATCTGATATATTTAAAAGATAGGTTTCAGTTTTGTACTCTGCTACAATCGTATTCTAAAATTTTAGCTTTAATGTTTTTTCTCTTTTATCTTTCCAGTATTTGATATATTCATTTTCTTTCTTTTTTTAAAAATATTTTATACACGACGTATTTCAGTCTATGTACGCTGAATGTGAATTGATTTTTCCAAATGTGATCAAGGCCTATAATTTCGAGTATCTTTTTAACAAAAATCAACCGTGGGAAGTTGTATTTTCTTGTTGGTACATGAACTTATATATTTTGTTGATGAGGGAAGTTTCTGGTAATTGAATAATGTGAATCCAATATGTAATAATTTGGCACATTATCTTTAAACTTATTTGGAATCTGCCCAGTTCATCTGGTATGTGTGTGTGTGCGCGCGCGTACGCATGTGTGTACGTATTAGTTAAAGGGAGAGAAAAAAAAAAGATCAATTAGAGTAATTCAATCAACATCATATAAACACTAAAACCTAACATCAAAGTGCAACATCACTTAAAACGAATAAATGATAGATATTTTTAAAATACTTGTAACCCGAGTCGTATATTACAGAAACACTCCAAACGGGCTGATGTAACTGGGTTCCTGCTAGGTATCCTCTGAGTGAGTGTGTGTGTGTGTGTGTGTGTGTGTGTGTGCGTGCGCGCGCGCGCTTTTGTGTGTGTGAGTGTGTGTGTGTATATGTATGTGTGTATGTGTGTGTGTGTGTGTGTGTGTGTGTGTGTGTGTGTGCACATGTTTCACCATTTCAGTAAGCTCAATGTTAATGATAGTGAACATAACGATAATACGACTACAATGCATGATATCAATATCAGGTATAATTATCATACTTCAAACGCGCCAATAACTGAAGATGAAGTACTTCAGCCATCAAAAGACTGAAGAAAGGCAAAAGTGCTGGCGAAGGTATGTTTCGGTATGAATATATCATTAACAGCATCCCTTTGCTTACAGACACATTATGTAAATCATTTACCAAGGTACTGGATAAAGGTGTCGCTCAAGAAAAAAAAGGTGTCAGGCTTGATACTGCCACTGTATAAAGACAAAGGTGATGCGCTTGACTGTGTTGGAAAACTATTCACTCCAGTGCTAAATACCATACTGACTGACTATCTAGTGGTTAATGAAAAGAAAACTAATGTGACGATATTTAATTCTACAAAAATGCATAAGCTTGTTGGTGATGTATGTTTGGATGTTGTCGTGTTGAATAGAAACGGTACTTTTTATAAAGCTAAAAATGATCCATGAACAGGTTCAAAAAGCTATGTTTACGTTACATCAGTCAGTCTGAAATAAAGATTTACCATTATACATTGTTCCTGATATGTATCAGTCTATGATTGTTCCTAATTTGTTTTATGGTGCAGAAATAAGGGGTTATGAACATATAAATATACTTAAAAAATTATTATTGAAATCTTTGAAATGCTTGTTCAAACTGAATAGGAATACTATGACCCAAATGATTTATGGAGACATTGGAATTTATCCAATTCGTGTATTAGTGAAAATGAGATTGGTTCCGTTTTGGACCAGCTTAGTGTTATCAAAAACAGAAAACCATTCTGGAAGAGGCCTTCTATTTCCGTGCTTCAGACGACACTTTTCTTCAATCCACAGCCGACCATTCCGCGGGCAGAAAAGACATCCTTGGTATTGATTGACTTTGCAGAGCTTGCTTCCGTCGCCCCCCACGTCACCCCTCCCCCTCCCCCACCTCCCTCGCCTACCCCTCTGTCTCCTTCCCCCAATCATTCCGGCCCACAGTCAGGAAGGAAAGCCAATTTGCCCCAGCCTGCTTCCATTTGTCCTCCAATAATATTCTTTGTCAGCTGAAACAAAACCTAGTCAACTATGTTCCAGGCACACCAACTGCCTGAACTGCGCTCCGGTTGTATTCCACGTCTGGGATCTGTTTCCACAGGTTTACTACGAGACATGAAAGTATCTTTTGGAGGACCCTGACAATTTTGGACAGTCTCAGTAGGCCGTTGCATTAAAGAAGAAGAAGGAAAAAAACAACCACCAAAGATTAAGAAAAGAAAAGAAAACAAAACACACACACAAAAACAAAAACAAACAAAGAAAAAAAACTTTCCTCCCCGCACTCCCTAACCTCTTAATCATTACCACCTCCATCAGCGTCATGTTACATTTGACTGAGGAGACTCCTAATTCATTTTGGCAGTACACTCTCTGGCACAGTTGTCATCGACGACGAGGTGAATGCCAGACTCGCCAAAGCCAGCGCTGCCTTCGGCAGACTCCGTAAGAACGTTTGGAACAGGAGAGGCATCACCCTGGAGACGAAGCTCAAAGTATACAAGGCCATAGTTCTCACCACACTACTCTATGGATGTGAATCATGGACGGTCTACAAATGCCACGCCAAAAAGCTGAACCACTTCCACACCACCAGCCTCAGAAAACTTCTCGGCATAAAGTGTCAAGAGAAGATCCCTGACACAGAGGTGCTCACTCGTGCAAACTTGCCCAGCATCTACACCATCTTGATGCAGACCCAGCTGCGCTGGGCAGGCCATGTAGTTCGCATGCCAGACCACTGGCTCCCCAAAAAACTGCTGTACGGCGAACTCCAACATGGCAAGCGCTCCCATGGAGGCCAAAAGAAGCGCTTCAAAGACACTCTGAAATCTTCTCTGAAGGCCTTCAACATCAGCCACGACACATGGGAGCTGAATGCAATGGACAGACCAAAGTGGCGTTCAGCTGTGCACAAAGGCGCCAAATCCTGTGAGGCCAACAGAGCAACGCAGACAGGCCAGGAAAAGCAGTGCCAGCAAGTCCCCGACAGCCGCCACCATCCCCTGTCCACACTGCGTCAGAAACTTCCGAGCGCGGATTGGCCTGACCAGTCATCTGCGCACCCACAGAGCCCAACCCACCCACCCCCAGGATGACTAGATGGTCCTCGTCGATCCCGACGGACGAACCACCATTTTCATAACGTTGTACTTCTTCATTAACATATACTGCTTGAAGCAAATCCCTTCTTTCGGACCCATGTGGCCACTCTACAATGTTTTTATTTTCTCGACAATTAAAAGTTAGAAATTATAATGTAAATAACGTGCACAGTATGCCGACAGGATTTTAGCGCTGTCCATCAAATCCTTACATAGTATATAACACTGACCTTCGATGAAAAAGTGCACACCTAAGTACTCTTACAACCATTATCTTATCATTCTGCATGACCCCTGTGCCATTTCTCCCGTGATGCTAGTTAACATTCGTTCCTAAAAAGAAAAAAAAGAAAAAAACAGAAAGAAAAAAAAGCTGATGTCAATACAGACTCTGCACAGTTGTCTGCCAGCCCCCCCCCCCCCCCCCCCCCCCACACACACACACTACTCAACATATTTTGTAAAGCAGCAGCTGCTAGCAAAAAGATAAACAGTTCAAGAACGTCTCGACAAAACGTTACACCATGTTTCCCACTCAATTATTTCTAAAGCTGGTTCTTCAATAAATAATAAAACATTTCCTTGTTTAACCCCTTTAATACATGCAATGTATTCCTTTCATAACCCTTCTATATTCTCTCTCTCTCTCTCTCTATATATATATATATATATATATATATATATATATATATATGTATGTGTGTGTGTGTGTGTGTGTGTGTATGTGTGTGCGTGTGTGTGTGTGTGTGTGTGTGTGTGTGTAAAGTATAATGAAAAGGGAAACAAAACATAGACATATTCCTTGTGGAGCTGCACTTTGTTGTTCAGGCGATGAAGGAACAAACCAAGCACAGCACCGTGTCGTGGTTTTCATTCTCAGTCCATAATATAAGAATTGTGAACACATTCGCTTCGCCATGAAGAAAAAAGTTCACTTACTTACTTACTTTACTTTTTCCTTCCGTTTGTACCGGTGGGCGTCGCGGGGAGATACAGTTGTCTGTCTGCAGCAAGGTGAGTGGCCTGGAGGAGGGACATCTCGTGGGCTCTGAGGGTGTCTGCCACTGAGTCGCTCCAGCGCCGTCTTGGTCTTCCTCTGGCTCTCCAGCCAGAGTATTTGGTGTTGTATGCCCGAAGAGCTGGTTGGTTCAGAGGCATACGTGTGAGGTGTCCAGACCACTTGATCCTCTGTTGTTCTATGTGTTGTAGTACTGGTTTTGTTCCTACCGTGTCTCGTATCACCTCATTTCTGATCTTGTCTCTCCTGGTCTTGTACACTGTTTTTCTCAAGCATTTCATTTCACAGGTGACCAGTTTTCTCTCGAGGGCTTTTGTTAAGGACCATGTCTGGCACTGGTATGTGAGCGTTGGTAGGTAAATGGCGTTGATGAGTTTCGCAACGGTGTCTAAAGTGAAGGCATCCAGAGGATGGCAGGTGTTACAGAGGAAGTCACAGGTATGGTTGCATCACTGGCTATAAGACATTTTTGCGAGAGCTCAAATGGCACTTTATGTACTGGCTGTGCTTCAAAGAGAGAGAGAGAGAGAGAGAGAGAGAGAGAGAGAGAGAGTCGAAGTTGGACTTAGTGAGCATTTCCACAACCCTGGCACCATCCCTGTCGAACTGTTAACTCCAATGAAGAGCACTGGTCTCCACCCCGTGCCTTACAGGCAGATCCCTCCCTCTGTCTCTAACTCCCTTCCATCAGCACAGGAACAGCACTCTTCTCTGGGGAACCGGATTTTTACAACGACATATGTTTCAGACGACAGGCCGATCCATTGTGGCGGTCTGTACAAACATCCCCTGATGGAGTGATGAACGTGCTGTAACCGGCCTGGGCTTTGTGGAATCACTCGTCATTGGACTGTGGCTTTAACTTTTAACATTGTAAGTACTGAAAAGTCAGTTATCTATCGTCTTGTAAGTCAATTAAAACTTTGGAAAAAGTATGTTTTCCCCCTTGTTTTACTGATGGACAATCAACAGTTTCTCTGCTTCACCCGACTCCCTAAGCCCCTCAGAACAGGCTGTGCCTCCATGGAGTACAGAAGTGACACTGGTCACGTATAGCGAAGTACAAACTATTGATTAAAGCAGACCCGCACGTGTTTCAGAAGTAAACCGAAACGAAACATTGTTCGCAATTAAAAGAAAGAAAAGAAAAACGAATTCTGGACAGAACACAAACAGTGACACTAACTGCACCATCAACGTGTCTACTGCATGTGAATAATATAGCTTTAAACATCAAATTTGGTCGGGTAACGTCAGATGCGCTGTTACGTTGTGGATAAGACTAATTGCTCCCGAACATATATCCTTGATTCGACCCCGCTAACATGCCTGTTCTCTTTTTCTTTTCTTTTTTCTCTCTCTCTCTCTCTCTTTTATACGGGGTGGGGGTATTATTATTTTCTCCAAAGCTTATCAGTCTCTAATGCAGAATCCATTTTAATGATTTTTATTTTCTCCAAAGCTTATCAATCTCTAATGCAGAATCCATTTTAATGATTTTTTAAAAATCTCATTTTTTCCACATGATTCCTTTACCGGATAAAGCGCATTCACAAGTGAGTCTTCAGGCCTTCAAGTGATGAGAACTCGTGCGGAATGTTCTTAGAATAAAATATCAGATTTGTAGTTTACAGGTCTGTATATTTTGTTGTTGTTTATATGAAAGGTATAGAAAGGTACAATAGAAGATGTGTTGTTTAAGTCATCATAATATTCAGTAAAAAATCTCGTTGTATTGCATATCGTGGCCTGTTTAATTAGATAGCTTCCTTGATTTTGAAAGGTGACATGAACCAACTACAGGCAAGCTGCTTTGAACAGGGACTGAAGGAACGGACATGTGATGGTCACTGGAGGAACAGACACGTCATGGGGACTGAAGGAACAGACATGTCATGGGACTGAAGGAACAGACATGTGATTGGGACTGAAGGAACAGACATGTCATGGGACTGAAGGAACAGACATGTGATTGGGACTGAAGGAACAGACACGTCACGGGGACTGACGGAACAGACATAGCATGGGGACTGAAGGAACAGACATAGCATGGGGACTGAAGGAACAGACATGTGATTGGGACTGAAGGTACAGACACGTCATGGGACTGAAGGTACAGACACGTCATGGGGACTGGAGGAACAGACATGTCATGGGACTGAAGGTACAGACACGTCATGGGGACTGAAGGAACAGACACGTCATGGGGACTGAAGGTACACACACGTCATGGGACTGAAGGTACACACACGTCATGGGGACTGGAGGAACAGACATGTCATTGGGACTGAAGGAACAGACCCGTCATGGGGACTGAAGGAACAGACCCGTCATGGGGACTGAAGGAACAGGCATGTCATGGGGACTGAAGGAACAGCCCCGTCATGGGGACTGAAGGAACAGACCCGTCATGGGGACTGAAGGAAGAGACCCGTCATGGGGACTGAAGGAACAGTCATAGCATGGGGACTGAAGGAACAGCTCCGTCATGGGGACTGAAGGAACAGGCATGTCATGGGGACTGAAGGAACAGACCCGTCATGAGGACTGAAGGAACAGACATAGCATGGGAATTGAAGGAACAGCCCCGTCATGGGGACTGAAGGAACAGACATGTGACGGGGACTGAAGGGACATGCATGTGATGGAAACTGGAGGAACAGGCATGTGATGGAGACTGGAGGAACAGGCATGTGATGGAGACTGGAGGAACAGGCAAGTGATGGAGACTGGAGGAACAGGCATGTGATGGAGACTGGAGGAACAGGCAAGTGATGGAGAGTTGAGGAACAGGCATGTGATGGAAACTGGAGGAACAGGCATGTGATGGAGACTGGAGGAACAGCCATGTGATGGAGACTGGAGGAACAGAGATGTGATGGAGAGTCAAGGAACAGAGATGTGATGGAGACTGGAGGAACAGGGATGTGATAGAGAGTGAAGGAACAGAGATGTGATGGAGAGTCAAGGAACAGATATGTGATGGAGACTGGAGGAACAGAGATGTGATGTAGAGTGAAGGAACAGATATGTGATGGAGACTGGAGGAACAGACATGTGATGGAGACTGGAGAAACAGAGATGTGATAGAGAGTCAAGGAACAGAGATGTGATGGAGACTGGAGGAACAGAGATGTGATGGAGACTGGAGAAACAGAGATGTGATAGAGAGTCAAGGAACAGAGATGTGATGGAGACTGGAGGAACAGAGATGTGATGGAGACTGGAGGAACAGAGATGTGATAGAGAGTCAAGGAACAGAGATGTGATGGAGCCTGGAGGAACAGAGATGTGATGTAGAGTGAAGGAACAGATATGTGATGGAGACTGGAGGAACAGACATGTGATGGAGACTGGAGGAACAGAGATGTGATGGAGAGTCAAGGAACAGAGATGTGATGGAGACTGGAAGAACAGAGATGTGATGGAGACTGGAGGAACAGAGATGTGATGGAGAGTCAAGGAACAGAGATGTGATGGAGACTGGAAGAACAGAGATGTGATGGAGACTGGAGGAACAAAGATGTCATGGGGACCGAAGGAACATACATTTCATGGCGACGGGTGGAACAGACATGCTGATGGGGACTGGAGGAACAGACATATCATGACGACTGAAGGAACATAATGTCATGGCGACTGAAGGAACAGACGTTAATGGGGACTGGGGAAACAAAGATGTCGTGATGACCGCTGGAACAGACATGTCATGGGGACTGAAGGAACACACATGTCATGTGGGCTGAGGGAACATACATGTCATGTAGGCTGAAGGAACAGAGATGTCATGGGGACTGGAGGAACAGACATGTCATGGGGACTGGACAGAGGGAGATCAACTCTGCGTGCCCCGAAAGTAGATGGCAATGAGGGTTCTAATGCTGTAAGTGAAGAGACAGGTCCACAACCAAGAACATATTCCCAGCATGCTGTCTTGCCTGAAATCGTTACCGATTTAAAGTAAATGAGCCCAAGCGAAAAGTTTACAGCCCAAACATCCCGTCCTGCAGTCTGCTTTCTTTCAGCTCTCAGACATTTCCCTGCAGATGCCTGCCAGGATCAATGGCTAGAACACGGAGCTCGCAGTAAAAAATATTGCGAGTTTGAATCCCAAACCATGAAAATTGTCATTCTTGCTGACTTCTTAATTAACGTGTCGCCGTTTTGGTTGCGTTCGTGAGGTGACGGGGGCCTGTTCCGGCACAAAATGTTACCCTGACATAAAATGTTGCCCCGGTACAGAAATAGGTCCGATATATATCCCCAGCCGCCGTATCCGCTGGTGTGAGTGTTGACATTAAACCCGAATGTTCCCAACACTTCCTCTGTATAATCCATAGTCGCATTGTTGTTCTCCCTTCGTTAGAATTCCCTAATTTAGTATACGGGTTCACAACAAACTGGGTAAATTGCTACTAGTCACAGCCGTCAGGCTGATCAACGAACCAGTGGGAGAAACACAACTGTATTAAAGAATGTGTGTGTGCGTGCGTGCACGCGCGCGCGTTTGTGTAAGTGTATAGTGTGAATGTGCACATGTGTCTTGTGTGTGCATATGTGTACGCCTTTGCATGCGTCTGCAGAAACAGGTTCGTGCACCGGTATGCGTATTTGTGTATGGTTTGATTGTACATTTTCCGGGACAAAACCAACGGCATTGATCCAGTTATCCAGTCAGTATGCATCCTCCTATATCTGGTGTGCACTGTAGGTGAACACTGGTCCACCCCCAGGCACAGCAGGTGTGGAATGGGTTTTGTGCTGATGATGTTTAAGGTCATGTGATATATTGATAACATGTCTTCACCGCCAAATGTATGTTTGCAGTCAAAGCATGATGATTTCAAGGAAACCTGGTATGAAAAATAAAACATTCCCAATCTCCATGCCTCTACATCCCCAACCCCCACCTGCCCTGCTACTACGCCTATCAGCATCATCAAGTCACTGAATCAACAACAGCAAAAAACAAACAGCACTAACGATATTCATGCACACATGCACGTGAAAAGCCGTGTGGGAAAGAATGGCACGTGTTAAAAATCCAGTGGTCTCAACAGAAGCATTGCATTAAATAAGTAACAGGGATCTGTTTGTAATTTTGTGTAAATTAAATTCACCACACAATATCTACGATAACAAAGAACCCACCCCACCCCCCGCACACACACACACACACACACACACACACACACACACACACACACTATAACACAACATGCAGCCCACAGACAATAACGGACACAGAACATTAACATACGCGTGTATCGTGCACTCACCTTACAAAAGGTGTAGAACTCTTGTTTCTTGTTCTGGTCCGGTGCCATCTGATTCTGATGACCTACCCCTGGTCCCCGCCCGTCCTCCTTGTCCTTACTCCAGGGCAGGCTGACCACCTTGCCCATGGTCATGTGGTCAGGGCCGTCACAGAAGTCCTGGTCGTCGTCCTCCCCATCGTCAGGCTCGGAAGGAGCGGGTTTGTAATCCACGTGCGCCGATTTCCACACCATCTTCTCCATCTCTGTCTTGCCGCACTCCTCCTGGATGCTCATCTTGTCTCTGTGCCATTCACTGGGGTCCTTGGACCGCCTAGGATGATGGCTCGACGTTCTAACCTGGAAGATGACGACAAGGATGACGATGCAGATGACGATAGTGGCGCCGCCAACAATGCCGGCTATGAGTATGTTCCTCTCCATTTCTGCCGGTCCCCCGTGATGGGCAAATGTGGCGTTGGTCAGGTCGATCCGGATGTTGAGCAGGGCTTGCGTTTCCTGCTGGTGGGGCTTGCCGTTGTCCAGAACGGCGATCTTCAGTCGGTGAAACGTCGTGTCTGTGTCTTCGATGTAACGTCTGAGGAAGACACTCCCACGGTCTGGCGACACTTCAAACAGGTTCTGTTTATTTCCACCAGCGATGAAGAAGGTCAGTTTGGCATTGTCTCCCTCATCGGCATCCACAGCATCAATGTGAGCAAAGGGGATTTTGGGGGTCTGGTTCCACATGATGGTCACAGTGTTGTTCTTGATGTTGGGGAACAGCACCTCTGGACTGTTGTCGTTGATATCATTGACGTGGATGGTGATGTTGGTGGAGGAGGACATGCGGGGTGTGCCCCTGTCGTTCATGTAGATTTCCAGGAAGTATAGTTTCTGACGTTCCCTGTCGATTCTCAGCTCGCTAGACGTGCGGATCTGGCCATTCTGATAGACAGTGAATGGCGGAAGAGGACTGACGGCTTTCATGTAGTACTCCACCTCTGCATTCAGCCCCACATCTCGGTCGTGGGCCAACAACCGGCCCACCAGACTCTCCGGCAGACTGCCCTCCATCACATCGAACTCCGTTGGCTCCAGTGTGGGCGCATTATCGTTCTCGTCCAGGATCTGTACCACCACTGTGGCCGTGCCCGTCAAGGGCTGGTCACCTTCGTCTATCGCCTTGATGATGACCGACACCTCCGAGTTGACCTCCCTGTCGAACACCATGTTGGAGGTCAGCACACCTGTGTTGGTATCCAGAGTGAACATCTCGTTCTCCTTGGGGTGCAGGTAGTAGTAGAACTGGCTGTTGATGCCCGTGTCAAAGTCATGGGCCGCCACGCGGATCACCTCCACGTCTGTCTTCACGTTCTCCGTCAGGTTGGCCACATACACGTGCTGAGTGAAGACGGGAGCGTTGTCGTTGATGTCGCCAACGATGACGCTGAAGGTCGTCACGGCCGTCATTGGCGGAGCTCCAGCGTCAGAGCAGGAAATGGTGACGTTTATCTTCTCCTGTACCTCTCGATCTAACTGTTTCTGCAGCAGTACCAAAAAGCCGCCCTTTTCCAGTTTCTGTATCCGAAAACCGAAATGTGAAGCCTGACAGTTGACGGTGCCGCTGACCCCGGGGTCATTGTCCTCCACCTTCATGGTTCCCACCAGGGTGGGGATCTTGGCGTTCTCCGCCAGCAGCACCGTGCGGTCATACAGGGGGTTCTTGGGCAGGAAGACCACCCGGGGTGGGTTGTTGCCTGTGTCCACAATGACCACCTGCAGCTGGGCCTGGCCCTCCTGTCGTGGCATGCCGTTGTCCTTGGCCTTGATGACGGCACTGAAGGTATTTCCCGACACGTATTGCAGTGGAGCTATGATCTGAATCTCCCCCGTTTCTGAATCAATGGCGAACAGGTCTTGCAGTTTACTTCTGGGGGCGGAAGAGCTGAAGGAATAGGTGATTCTGGCATTCATGCCGCTGTCCAGGTCCGTAGCCACCATGCGGCCGATGACGGTGCCCACTGGAGCGTTCTCCACTACGCTGTACGAGTAGGACTGCTTGCTGAACCGCGGGGCGTTGTCATTGACGTCAGTGACGTTGATGTTAACGTTCAGCGTTCCGGTTAATGGCTGCAGGCCGCCGTCGCGTGCTGTGAGGCGGACCAGGTAGCGGTCTCTCTCCTCGCGGTCCAGCACGGCGTTGACGTACAGCGACAGCTTGAAGGACTCGTCCAGGTTCCTCTGCACGTCCAGGTCAAAGGCGGAGGTGGTGGTGAGAAGGCTGTAGCCCACCACGGAGTTCCGCTTGGTGTCCCGGTCCACGGCGTTGGGTAGAGGGTAGGTGGCCCCCGGGTTGTTACCCTCCGGTACGTTCAGCGTGATCTCTTCACGGGGGAACGTCGGCACGTTGTCGTTCACGTCGGTCACGTTCACCGCCACGTTGAGGATACGCAGAAATGGCGTGACGTCAGAACTGACGGTGACGTCAAAGTGCAGGAGACATTCCTCCTGGAACTCACACACGGCCTCCCTGTCGATCATGGCACTGGTGAAGACACCCCCAGTTTGGCCATTGAGGGTGAAGAGGGAGGCGGTCTGCAAGTTGGAGGGGTCCAGGAACTCGTACCGCAGGCTCTGGAACTCGGCAGCAGTGACGTCACGGGCGATGTTGCTGGAGCTGGCCACGTTGCCCACCATGACTCCTGCCCTCTGCTGTTCCGTGAAGGGCCCCAGGGTGACCTCGCTGACCTGACCCCTGACCCCGCCCACCACCACCACCCACAGCAGCACACAAACACCACGGGATTCCATCACACTTCACAATCAACAACTGCAATGCCGTCGTCGTTATTACTTTGTACATACAGACATTGAAAAGAGTCGGTATTGATGTCCACAACGTTTGCCTCAATCAAATGATTAATATTTATGTTGGTATATATTTTTAAAAACAACAACAACAACAAACAGAACAACAACAAAAAACGCACTTTGAAGTCACGACTCCAGAAGTTTTAACTAGGCAAACGGAACAAGTGTTACTTTGAATAGTTTATGATGTCGTTCGTGTCTTTCTCACAAAGGTAAAAACATGATTCCAAACGTGAATATCAATCAGCAATTCCCAGACCATCGATCTTTCTTTCAGCAGGTGGTTGTTGTATGTGTTGTTTTATTCACTGTGCCCTCCCATGATTGACCTGGCTCTGTGTCTTCCGTTCCAAAGCACTCCCGCACTCATGGGCGTCCCTTGCCATCTGAAACAACAAAAACACCAGAACCACTGAACATAAAATTCTATTCTATTCTGTTCTATTCTGGTATAGTAGTGTAAGTGTTGGACGAGAGAATATTATTTTCTCTTTCGCCTTCAATACGGGCATGGACCAAAATTGATGATGAATATTGTTTAATAATGTAAAAAAAAAAAGAAGAAAAAAAAGGCCTGTAACATTATGTCACATTATTTTGTATATTAACAGTGACCTCCTCCCTCATCCGTCTGTCTCGCAACACAGCGGACAGTGTCTGTTGGTGTTCACACTCTGGAAGTTACAGAGGCGTCTGCACTCACTGACTCAACATATCCCGGAGCGGCATTCCGTGCTGCAGAGTCTCTTCTTTCTCCGCAGCCATTTCTGGACCAGGTGAGTGATTCGCTCCTCGTCGCGTGGTGCCTTGTTTCACTGGAACTATAAGATTCGGGTGGCGTTGCACTGTGGCGACGCGCTCTCCCTAGGAAGACAGCCCGAATTACACACAGAGAACTTTGTTGTGAAAAAAAGTGAGACAATACCGGAAACACAGTCTTTCTGCACCTTACTTCTTTTGATGCCACCATTCTTCCCTGTCACCTGTAGATAGTTTTCCCCTGTTCAGTCTGGCCATGTTGATAAACCCAGGATAGGTCAGGGCTGTCATACAATCCCATCTATTGAAAGGACTATTGAACAGAGCGATTTCCACACCATTGAAAGTGCCCTGCATCCCGAAGGAACAGAACCACCCTGGAGCCATTCTTCAAACAACACACATCCCAGGACAGCATCTCCAAGATACAGGGTATCCTTCTGAACTAAGTTCTTGCAGGGCAGAGACGAAGGACAGCATGTTTCCAGCTTCCTGGTTGACAAGGCGTAGAATGGTTAAGCTGGTGTAGGATTGATCCTATTGTAATCATAGTCCAGGTAATGTGATTTGAAAATGGTTAATTGAGTATCGGTTTCTCTCTCTCTCTCTCTCTCTCTCTCTCTCTCTCTCTCTCTCTCTCTCTGTGTGTGTGTGTGTGTGTTCCACACATTGATATAACATTCCCTTTTGTGTATGGGTCGGTAGCCATTACAAATAAAATGGGTATCAGCGTAAATCTCTCTATTTTTTTTACTCTCTCTCTATCTCACGCACGCGCTCGCGCGCGCGCGCGCACACACACACACACACACACACACACACACATACACACACACACGCACACACACACACATACACACGCACGCACTAATGCATGTGCGGATATTAAAACTGTGAGAGCGAGAGAGAGAGAGAGAGAGAGAGAGAGAGAGAGAGAGCAGACAGAATCTGGAATAGTTTATTCACAGCCACAGCCCCGAGTGAATGGGTAAACGTAAACAAAATACGACTCAATGAAAATACATAAATAAGCATAAACATACACAACAAAAAGTACATTATATCCCTTTCACGAAGTAACAATGTCTCTTAATCTGAATGCCGTATATAAGAAAACCGAAAAATTTTGTACGTCATTGATATTGCTTGCCAACATTAACAAATTCAACTTGAACAGAGATTGACTTAGGTTTTAGAAACATTTTTTAGACGCACACACACACACACACACACACACACACACACACACATATATATATATATATATATATATATTTTTTTTTTTTTTATCTATATATTTTTTTAGTGCAGCTGAGACAGAAACAAGAGCCAGAGAAGAGAAACCAAGCGAGAGACAAGGACAGAGAGTCGGTGAGAGGAGGGGGAAATGAAGTTGATAGAGTGAGCAGATGTGGGTGTTGGGGTGGTGGTATGATCCATTGACAGATTGACACTGCTCACTTTAGTTTCAAAGCACTCTCATGAGACAAGCCCTAGCTCACCGAGGGTTTGAGACCCGCCGGATACCCCCATCTGGTTCTGCCGGCCTGTGGAAGACTGGCTCCGGCGGATTGGACGAGGAGACCATCAGGTCCAGCAACTAGGAAGGTGGTTCCAGCAGGCGCTGTGGATCGCTCAGAGCAAGGCGAGACACGAAGGGAGTTATCCACTGCAGCACGGGAGGTCTCCAGACGTAACGCTTCTCCGTGCCGCTGGACCAAAGTTTCTCCTGCCCAGAGAGTGGGAACGCCCCAATTCAACGGCTCTTCTACTTAATCCTTTGATGCCAGGAACTATCTTGGTACCGGAGGGGGGTAGCAAAACTCACGCACAGGTGTCTGTGAAACCCAGCCCCACAACTCAACCCATCGCTGCGACACCTGTGTGCTTCTTGCTTTTAGGCTGTGGAGTCATATGCGCTGCCATCGCTGAGCACACAGACCTTGTCATCGTCGGCTACCGACGAACTACCAACAGAAGAAGAAGAAAGACAGACTCTGTTGTATCCCCCGTACTGACACCCACACACGCATCACATATAACCCTCCTAACACACACACGTGTATCTCTCTTCCTTCACGCATCTTACACAATGCACCCCATGCAACTATAAACTATTTGAATGGTTCTCATGGGAAAAATTAATACCTCATTGAAATATCGAATCGCTTTCGTCTTTTTTTCACATTTAACTTATTTGTCGTGTTCGTTTCCTTTCATTATAATCCGTTTTTTGTTTAATTCTCCGCTTTTCCTTTCCCCGAAATTCCGTCAATTACCGACTCTCTTCTCTGTGTTTGGCTGAGTGCGTCTCTGTCTGCCTGCCTGCCTGCCTGCCTGTCTGCCTGTCTGCCTGCCTGCCTGCCTGCCTGCCTGAATCTTTCTCTCTGTGCCCACTGGTGGGCCTGCGTCTACAAAGCATGCATCAGATTAAGAATTTTAGTGCCGGTTTCGTGCGAAGTACTTTCAAGAAAATTTAGTTGGAAAGGAAAATGTAAAATCTTTTATTTAATCAGTTTTGATGACCCGTCTGCACACGGGTTAAAAGGGCCAATCACTGTTTCTGGCCAGACCTTGTTCCTTCAACGTCCCTGCTCAGGTAACGTCACGTCAACACCTGTCTCTAACTTCAAAGGACTCCAACAACAGGCACACGTTTTCTCTGTCTGTCTGTCTCTCTTCCCTCTCTCTCCATCTGTGTGTGTGTGTGTGTGTGTGTGTGTGTGTGTGTGTAACCATTGCCCTTCTGTATGTTTCATCATTCTTCTTTTTCTTCTTCTAACCCCAGCTACAACTGACAAAAATAGTGCAGACCAAAAAATATCCACATGATGTGAAGATGACGGCAACATCTCCAACCATAACGGGTACAAATCCATAGTCCCATTAGAAGCAGTCCATTCCTGCCATCACTGATACTGATGAACGGTTAGGAATACCTCAGCCGTGCGTCATTTTTGTCCCCAACGGAGAGCATGGGGCAAATCTTTAGATGGCACACACAATTTGAGGTTGGGTCGACGGGAGAGGTACAGGAGTGGTTTGGCAATGTGTGTGTGTGCGCACGCGTGTGTGTGCAATGCGATTTGAAAATGATTGATCGAGTATTGGCGTGGTTTCTCTTTGGTATGAATCTCTCTCTCTCTCTCTCTCTCTGTGTTCCACATATTGATATGATATTCCCCTTTTGTGTATGGGTCGGTGGCCATCGCAAATAAAATCGGTGTCAGCGTCAGTCTATCTCTCTAGTTCTTACTCTGTGTGTGTGTGTGTGTGTGTGTGTGTGTGTGTGTGTGTGTGTATGTATGTGTGTGTGTGTGAGCGCTTGCAGGCCCGCTTGCGCGGGACAATTGAATATGGTGTGATAATTGGTGTGATAATTAATATCTTGGTGTGATAATCGATAATAGTCTTGGAATGAAAACTCAACTGCACTCATTAAACAGAGCAACAGTCGCATGTACTGTCTTAGAAAAAATGAAATCTTTTAATGTATGCAAGCAGATGCTCCAAATATGTTACACATCTGTTGTCTGCAGTGTTTTAACACATTATACCCACCACCCCACCCGCTTTCAGCCGTGTGCTGTTGCGGAAACTTGACCAAACATGACAAAGACAGGTTGGAAAAAGTCATTAGGATAGCGGGTGGGGTGGTGGGTATAAGACAAGACACCTTCAGCGACATGCACAATAGAAAACTGACTGACAGACTAATAACAATTTTGACCGACGAAAGACACCCACTACATGATGACATTAATAGCAGAAGGTCGGGCATAAGTGGTAGGTTCAGAGCTCCACGCGCAAGAACATCTCGCTACATTAATTCATTAATTCCTACAGCCATTCGCGCACACAATCAAAACATCCAATACACTAACTCATGAGTGAACCCTCCCACCCCCTAAACCCCCTCGCCACAGCAACACCTGAACTTCACCAGCAGACGAGTGCATGGGAGCAGACATTATGCGTGCATGTGGGACTGAGCGGGTGAGCACGGGCAAGCATTTCTGTGTGTGTGTGATCGGAAGTGATTTTTAAATATTTTCTTATTTTACTTGGATTTCATGTATCTTAATGTTAATGTACTAATTTTATTGGCGTGACATATGTTATGTGCATGCATACACGCTTACATCCATGTGTGTGTGTGTGTGTGTGTGTGTGTGTGTGTGTGTGTGTGTGTGTGTGTGTGTGTGCACTTTACTTATATATACGATTTATTCCCTTGATGTTTTCATTAATGTATTGTTGTACAATACCTAATGGTCTTAACGTGTGTGTGTGTGTGTGTGTGTGTGTGTGTGTGTGCGCGCGTGTGTGTGTGTGTGTGTGTCTGTGTGTGCGTGCGTGCGCGCATGTCATTTTTAGTAATATATACCCTTTTTTTGCTGGATGTTTTCATTTGTAAATATTGTTGTGCAATACCCTATTGTCTTAACATGAAGTTTTGTGTGTGTGCGGAGGGGGGTTAGTCTATCGTCAGCTATTGGGAATTCTTATTTGACTAGTTTTAATCTCTTCTTATGTTGCGCATGATGATTTTATGCTAATGTTTACAACGAGCATGTGATTGCACAACTTAATTTCCATGTGGATTAATAAAGTGTTTTTGATTGATTGATGGATTGAGCATGTCCATCTGTCAGCCTGTTTGTCTGTTGGCCTCTGTCTCAGTCACCGTCCCCTTCCGTCCCACTAACACACACACACACACACACACACACAGACGCACGCACACACACACACACACACACACGCGCGCGCGCGCGTATACACACACTGGATGACTTGACTCGCTCACTCACAGTCAATCAATCACCACTGTCGGCATGTGCATGCGAGAGGGAGGGGAGGGGAAGAGAGTGATGAAAGTCACGGACATCCGGCTCAGCGGCAAAAGAAGCTAAAGGGCGGAGAGAGAGAGAGAGAGAGAGAGAGAGAGAGAAGTAAGGGGCGCTGGTAAAAAGAGAATAAAAAGAAAGGGAAGAAGAAGAAGAAAAAGAAGAAGACAGTAGTATAGAAATCGGGGAAGGTGGGGTGGGTGGCGGAAAGTGTCCATTTCTCAATGGAAGGCTGGGTTTCTGTCTTTCTCTCCCCTTCAGCTCCCAGCTCCAGATGGAGTGTTTCCTAAAAGGACGTGGGGAAAAAGGACCGCGCCGCCAGAGGCAGGTGGCTGCACCTTGCGTGCAGGACGTCAACTGACTTGGAGGAGGGGAGAGAGGGCAGGGGGAAGGGGAAAGGGGAGGTGGCAAAGTGAGTGGGGAATGACGAAGTGGGAAATGAGAAAGGGAAAGGGGAGTGGGGAGGGAAAAGGAGAAGGGGGGATGGGGGAAGGGGGTGGGGAAGGAGAGGGGAAGGGGGGAGGACCAGGCCTCTTCCTGTTCTCTTTCACCCCAGTCTGGCTGTCTCAGAATTCAGTATTTTGTTAAAGAAATAATGCGCCAGTGTGTGTGTGTACGTGTGTGTGTGTGTGTGTGTGTGTGTGTGTGTGAGTTTGATGCGAAGCCGGTCGCTTGCACAGTTTAATGAGTTTTGAGCTGTATTTGATGAAAAGCTTCAAGTGTTCCTTCTTCTCCTTCTTGGTAGTAGTAGTAGTAGTAAATGTGAGTGTGTGATTGTGTGAGTAAGTGTATCTTGACTGACTGTCTGTTTCTGTACATCTGTGTGTGTCTTGGAGGTGTTGGGGATTTTCCTTGACATGGTAATTTGGCGTACATTGGGGAATTACGCGAAAGGAGACAGGACGCAATCGGATCAGGCAGTGTGCGAGCAGGGTCAATGAAACGTCCATCTTCTGTCATGTGCCCTCCCACCCCTATCCTCATCCACACCAGCCCCACACCACCACTGCCCCCTCCACTTCCCCGCCATCCCTACTCCAACCCCACACCACCACTGCCACCTCTCTCTCCATCCCCCACACCAGCCCCACATCACCATTGCCCCCCCCCCTCCTCCCCCTCCACCACCTTCCCCACTCCAGCCCCACACCACCACTTCCCCCTTCCTCTACCCCTCCTCCACAACCCCACTCCAGCTACAGTCCATCCACACATCACCACTGCCCCACCCCCTGTCCCCCTCTCCTCTCCCCCATCTCCATCACCCACTCCATTCCCACATCACCCCATCACAGTTCTGGATGTCGCTTCTTGCCCCTAATGCAAAGTGGTCACAGACAGATGATTATTTGTGACACAGTGAATAAGGCAACACACACACACACACATACGCACACACACACACATACGCACACACGCACGCACGCACACACACACACACACACACACACACACACACACACACACACACACACACACACACACCTTTTAATCACTCCTGTCACAATGCATGTGTTGGAGGGACGAAAAAAGATGATTAATGAACATCCGAACGAACAGCATCTGGTAATTACAATTGGAAACTGCAAAAGAGATGAGAGTGAGGTAAGGTGTTAATTTTGAAGATAAACATAAAAGAAAAAAGTTTATTTCAAAAACCAAGCTTTACGCTCATTCTTTGAGTTTCACTTTGCGTTTCATGACAATTTCAGGTGGATCATTTCTAAGGATGCTCCTTAAGTGTGCGGCTTTTCATGACTGCACTGGTACACATCAGATGTTCTGATGACTCTGCCTTTGAAGATCTCACATATTAGAATGATGTTCTGATGACATTACCCTTGAAGATCTTTCTAACTCTGATACTGTCTATATGAATAAGTTGAGATTATGTCTTCGTGGTGGAAACAACTACGTAGATGTGAATGTTCATAAAACGAAAGAAATGGTTATCAGTTTCAGGAAAAGTCCGTTCCCCGTCCCCCATCCCTTTATCAGTGGCACAAAGACGAAAGAGTTAGTAATTACAAATATCTGTGGACAATCATTGATGACAAACTAAAATTTACACCATATACCTATCACATCCAAATTTACACCATATACCTATCACATCCAACTGAAACACATTATACCTATCACATCCAACTGAAACACATTATACCTATCACATCCAACTGAAACACCATATACCTATCACATCCAAATGAAACACCATATACCTATCACATCCAACTGAAACACCATATACCTATCACATCCAACTGAAACACCATATACCTATCACATCCAAATGAAACACCATATACCTATCACACCATATACCTATCACACCATATACCTATCACATCATATACCTATCACATCCAAATTTACACCATATACCTATCACATCCAAATTTACACCATATACCTATCACATCCAAATTTTCACCATATACCAAATTTACACCATATACCTATCACATCCAAATTTACACCATATACCTATCACATCCAAATTTACACCATATACCTATCACATCCAAATTTACACCATATACCTATCACATCCAAATTTACACCATATACCTATCACATCCAAATTTGCACCATATACCTATCACATCCAAATTTTCACCATATACCAAATTTACACCATATACCTATCACATCCAAATTTACACCATATACCTATCACATCCAAATTTACACCATATACCAAATTTACACCATATACGTATCACATCCAAATTTACACCATACACCTATCACATCCAAATGAAACACCATATACCTATCACATCCAAATGAAACACAGGTCTCCCATCTACTACTTTCAGAAGCTCAGAAAATATTCAGGTCAGTTCTAAAATTAGTTACACAAAGGTTTGAACTGATACTTCACTGAAAGAGTTTTAACTTTCTCTTTTATCTGCCGGTACGGAAGTTTAAACGTGGAGAACAAGAATACATTGTATGAAATTGTAAATGTGTCCGGCAAGATAGTCAGTGTCAACCATCCACCTGAACAAGCTGTACAAACGGCGATGACAGCCACATTATCTCAAAGTACTACAAACGTTTACCTTCAGGGAAACGCTATCGATTTCCTCAAATGAAAACTCCTAGAATCCCCCCCCCCCCCCACCCCCCCATGTTCTTTATGTATGAAATACTGAATGTCTGTGAAAGAAGTGTGATCATTACATGTGTGTGATTATGATTGTTGGATGAGAGGTTTACAACAACTTAGCAATTCAGCATTTTATGTCTTTTATGTATTCGCATTGAGTTACTGTGATTCTCATGCATTGCTTGCGTAGTACACACCTCACATGAATTTGTCTTATTGACTTCATAAAATATTATGTATTCCGTACATGTGTCTGTATGTATGTATGTGTGTATATATGTATGTATGTATCTATGTATGAGTGTGTGTGTGTGTGTGTGTGTGTGTGTGTGTGTGTGTGTGTGTGTGCGTGCGTGCGTTTCAAGTGGAGAGATTGAAGCTTTTTGAAAGTGCCCTGAGAAAGTTTTTTTTCTCTCTTTCTCAAAAGCCCCAAGAATCGCCGATCTGGAAGTGCACGGAAAATGCATGTTGAAAGGTGGACCGGTCTGATGTGTTTCTTTGATTCATGGTGGGGATCTGCTCTGCCACTGGAAATATTTCCCCTTAGCACCAAAATACAGGCTCGCCAGTTTGATTATGTGTTTGTTATATGAAATGATGGATTCAGTGATTACAAAGATGATTATGACTGAGTAAAATTAGATAAATGGAATCGTCTGGTTTTGATCTGTTATATGTGCAAGATGTGTTGAAACTGATGAACAAATAGTAGCGATATTTAACTGTACAATTACAAAATTACTTATCCGTCTGTCACTGACTCCGTCCATTAGCTTTTCCATATCCACCAGCCTGCTGTCACCACGTCTCCAGGTACATCTGTCACTGAGTTGAGGCGTTGTTTTGTAAATACAGCTTTTAGTATCACCCACTTCCCGTCAGACTCCAACATTCATGAATACCACACACACACACACACACACACACACACACACACTCACAAACACACACACACCACACATACATTCTCTTTTTCCGTTCGTCTCCTCCCCCCCTACCCCCCCCCCCCCCCACACACACACACACATACACACACCACGCCCCCATCTCTATTTCTCAGTCTCTCTGCCCTCTGCACATGAAAACGCGCTTTTTCGAATCAGTTTTGTCAATATAAGATTCTGTGGGAAAGTTCTTGACAACGTCCATAATGATATTATTTATTTCCACTTCAACCGGTTGCACTCCAGAGAGAAATCTTTTGAGCGTAAATTTGAATCCTGGTGATGCCAGCCATCTGACAGAATGCAAAGCTTGATGACAGGCTGCCTCGGACAAGCAAGCACAACGTGAATGAAAACGTAATGAAACAATCCGATCGATAAAAGCCCTGCATCCAACAGCGCTCTATTAATGATAGAAGACTTGCTCCTGTACTTATTTCCCCAAACGGTAGGAACAAATCTGAGGGTAAATGTTAGGCCATATAGGAGTCCCTTTCTTCTGTTCGGAGTTGTGTTTCCCTCAACCTGTCTATGTGTGCGGGGCGGCCAAAATTTATAGAGTTATTTTGCAGAACGTCACGGCTGATAGAAATCCAGGAATTATCATGTGGTTTTAAGGTGAAAAACTATAGTGAGAGAGACACAGATAGAGACAGAGGCATACAGACAGAGACAGACAAAGACAGGGACAAAGAGGGATGGTGAGAGAGATAGAGCCAGACAGACAGACAAAAAGAGACAGACAGCAAGACTGAAAGAGGAGAGAGAGCGGAAATATGTACCTGCATGTATGTGTATGTGTCTGTCTGTAGATATGTGAACACACACATGATGTTAGACGACTACTCCGGGAAAAAAAGCACCAGGGAGAACGTGATGTTCCCCAAATCAGCAGTTCTGTTCACCACTTTCCTGCTGTGCGAACTGCACGGATACACATCGAAACAAGGGTACCGGTCAGTACTGGCGGCTAAGGTTTCCATAAACCATTCATTATGTTCTTCTTTATTTTCCTACTTAACATTCATTAAAAGAATTGCTTATCTATTTCTCCTTTTTCCCATTTTGCATACTGTAATCTCCCTAAAATGAGTAAAATAAATCTCTCTCTCTCTCTCTCTCTCTGTTTTTCCTTTATTGGACATCAAAGATTCAGAATCGGCTGTCTTTGAAAGGTTGACACATGTTTAGCATGTGTCTGGCAAACCATTCCAGACTGTCCCAGCGCTCATCGCAACTCACTACACTGTCACCCAAGGTTCTCCTCGCAACAGAAAACCAAGCAGCAGATGTCATTCTATGAGAAGAAGAAGAAGAAGATGATGACGACAACGACCACGAAGAAAAAGAATGATACATTCACGAACTGCTACAGGTGATCACATTCTGTAATGTGAAAGACGGCTGACAGCCAGCTGAGAACTACCATGTGCAGTTGGAGGTGAGATCTGTTGGTTGTTTTACTGATCGCCCTGCGCTACAAATAGAAACGAATAGATGACAGTATCTGAGCAAAGTCAATACTTTGTCAGTTCTTAAAGATAAGCACCACGACGACGACGACGACGACGACGACGACGAAGAAGAAGAAGAAGAAGAAGAAGAAGAAGAGAGGAAGAGGAAGAAGAAGAAGGATAGAAGAAGAAGAAGTATCAATGTTAAAGAAATTGTCGTAGCCAGCTTCCACTTCAACAGCATCAATACAAGCATTACATTTACTACATCAAACTTGTGCTGTGATCAGCTGAAATGGATGACTATATTGTCAGTCAATTTTTTGTTGTTGATAACAGCAGGGTCACAGACATGCACAGAATAGTGAGCAGGTTGTCGGGAAAGAAAAAGAGCTTCTTCAGCATCCTGTAAACTCACATCGCTAAGATCACTATGATTTCATCATTGTGACAGCAGTCGTATTACTACCATGTGGATAACGATCCTAAGATTGAAACCTGCTGATCAGCTCTACTATTTCTATGTAATGAACAGCATAATTAAAAAAAACAACCAACAAAAACAAAAACAAACACACAACAACAACAAAAACAACAACAACATTAGCTATCGTTGATTAAAATCATCTTCACTTCAGCCGTCTTCAAATAGCAGATATGGCCAGTGACCAAAACGGCGTAGGTATGGCTGAAATATTACTTCAACTGCCACACACTATATTTCCTAATTTCAGCAGTTCCGGCTTTCAGAATGTTCTCTGAAGCTAGGAAGCAATACACAGACATGGACATATCCTCATTCCTAAACAATCACCCCCATGGTTACAAATGTTTTAAAATCCATATTCATAATACACATGATCGGATTGCAATGTTTTCCCAATAAAAATCTGAGACTATGTTTTACAAATATCATCTGATAAATGTTTCGACCTATCAACAATGTTCGTGACGCCTCCAGTCAAGTGGCTATCAGATACACATTACCATTCCATGAACGCACTTGCGCGCATAGACATACCGCAGGTAAACAGCGACGGCAATGGAGCGGCTGGAACACATATTATTTTCTTATTCAACCATCAACTTCAGTTTCAGTTTCTCAAGGAGGCGTCACTGCGTTCGGACAAATACATATACGCTGGGCAGATGCCTGACAGCGTAACCCAACGCGCGATTCAGGCACTGGGTGCGTATATGAGCATATGTTTGTGTGCCTATGAGAGTGGATATTTTACAGAATTTCGCAAGAGGGTAACACTTAGACTGGGTTATTTTTCGGTGCGCCAAGTGCTTGTTGCACACGGGACCTCGGTTTATCGTTTCATCCGAAAGAATAGACGCTCTGTTTGATTTTCTAGTCAAAATGTGAGAGAAAGGCGAGAGCGGGAATCGAACCAAGATCCTCACGGACACTGTACTGGCAGATAAACGTCTTAACCAGTGTGCCATCTTCCTCCTATCCAACCATCATATTACATGTGCAAGACAAATCCAGTAAAAACTGAATACTTGATCGCCAGTCAATACAGCAAAGCATGTAGGAAAGGAAACTACACAAAGGCAAACTGATGATGACACATTAACAATCGCTCTTTGCCTGAAGGTTTCGGTACGTCATTGTTATCAGGACAGTTTTTAAACATTCGTTAGATCGGTCAAAAACAGAACGCAATTGGCACACGTGACACACTGAAGTGTTTGTGGAAACGTTTCCAATGGTTGAGCTCATGAAGCACACGATGTCTGATCAGAGGGCACAGTGAGGAACGTCACATCACCTGCACACGATGTCTGATCAGAGGGCACAGTGAGGAACGTCACATCACCTGCACAGATCAACTGCACTGCTCTCAGCTGGACAGCAAACATAGACGATGAAATGAATAATGCTACTGGACTATATTGATGTGCTCACTTTTCGGCCAGCACCCCATTTTTATCTATCTATCAATCTAACTACAGACAGACAGACAGACAGACAGACAGACACACACACACACACACACACACACACACATATATATATATATATATATATATATATATATACACAATGGTCATGACCATCAGTGATCTTGTATGGAGGGGAATGAAAATTACTGTCTTTGTTGTACTATAAGTACTATAATCTATTATAATCTACAATAATATTATATCTGAAGCGAAGTCATACCAAACTCTTATTTGAACTCAGCGAACGCATTCAGTCATGTAAGAGGTTTAAAATACTACTACTAATAATGATAATAATAATAATAAACAAACAAAACAACAACAACAACAAAAAAACAAAAACAAAAACGCAGTTCACTGCACGATCATGCTTCCGCTTTATTGAACAGATGTCAAATCAATCTTTGGGAAATTACTAACATACAAGTTTCTCTTGCTCTCCGTGGTTGCTTGAAAAGGCACGCCTTTGATGTGTATTAGTGTTACAGAGTTTAATGAAACCGTATTGCTGTTTGCAGAATCAAAGAAACCCTAATTCTCTACTACTGATACATTTAATTAATGTAAACAGTGTATCTCTTTAAATATAAAAGGATCGATGTGTTTCACCTAGGTTCTCCCTGTCCATTCCGAATTTAGAGTGGAGCTAACATACCATCTGTCAGACAGAACTTACTGAAAGTGCTGCTGCAGATATGCTGTTGGACTTTATGATGGATGTTTCTCCATAAAGCTTCTGTGTCGTCTGATTCCAAATCCGATCTAAAGTCTTTGGATTCGGTTCACATGGTATTTCTGAACAGCTGGATGTCACACATGGAAATCTACTGAAATACCAGGGAAGTTAGTGTTTCATTTGTGGCGATTCAACGACCACATTTTAATTATCTATGTGGATGTAAAATGTCTAATCGAATATGACGTCGCTGAGTATGATTTCATGTTATCCGGCCGATTATCTGGCGTATTTGTACAGCACTGTTTTTTCGTCTGTGCATCTTTCGTATTTATCAGTTGATATATTTTATCAATAGTAATACAAACACTGAAATGATAACTAGACAAAACTATGTCATGTGCGTACATTTCTTTCAGTCAGTTTATGTCATCTAGTGGGTCTATTTTGACAAATCTTTTATTGTAGTTGTTCTGTACATAATTTCCACGCACTGCTTTCGCTAAATTTTCTTTGCGTTTTCAGTTACCCCAACATAAGATGGCTGCTGAACTTTATTGCCGTGATGAAGTTGTTCTTACGGAAAGAAAGTTCAGGGAAAAAAGGCCCCAGGCCTCGCTGATCACCAAAGGACAGCCATTGTAGCGTGTTACCCGTGTGGCCTGTTCATTGTCCCTGTTTTACAGTGTTGTTATGGGTGGTGTGGCTGATGGGAGTTCACTGACTGCCCACTCACTGCCTAACCAGGCTGCAGGAGAACACTGCCTGGATCTGCCCCGGGCTGCAGCCACACGTCTCATTTGGCCCGGCACCACGGCATTGTTCCATCGCTGTCAGGCACCACGGCATTGTTCCATCGCTGTCAGGCCATCGGTGCACGGGGGGTGGGCACGGCTGATTAGCTCTAACCGTGTCGGTTTACACGTCGTCTGTTTCCAAAAGACGTCACTGGAGGACAAGTGGTGTGACTGCGGTCTGATGAAAACATTTGTTAATGCCGCTCTCACTTCACCTTCCACAAGTGATAGTCGTTTATGTAAAGAGAGAGAGAGAGAGAGGGGGGGGGGGGATCACATTTTTTATCAACAAGGGTAACAAGATAAGTAACGTACATTTATTTGTTTATTGTTCCTTTACATCCAGCGCTGGCCAAACGAGGGGATACAAAGGAATAACCAATTCACAAACGAATGGACGATGACAATGAAAACATTCATCACAGCAAACAAGCTCTCAACTCCCCGGTCAATACACTCTGCATTCGACCCTCTACCGCCGGCCCCCAAAGCATGTCCATATCACATGAAACCCCCCACCACCACCTTCATTATATACATACCGAGATGTATATACAGACAAGAGAGAGAGAGACAGAGACAGAGAGAGACAGAGCGACAGAATCGTAAACTGAGCATGCATGAAAACTCACAGTCGTGGTTGTTCTGATCCACGAATACAGGCTGGGAGGAGAGAGCCACGAAGGTGGGGGGAAGGACAGCGGGAAGGGTGGGGTGTAACAATTATTTCATGGAGATGTCGGCAGACGTGTGAGACGAGAAACCATTCAGTATGGGGCGGAAATGCGTCATACGTCAGTCTAATCGATGTGTGCAAACATGGGAAAGGTCACACACACACACACACACACACATATGAATATATATATATATATTCTGAATTTTCGCTGCCACTCGGCAGCTTGGTCACAGACTATACTTATAACAGGTGACGTAATGCTATTTTTGACTCACTTGTGTAAACAAAGTGAGTCTATGTTTTAACCCGGTGCTCGGGTGTGTGTGTGTGTGTGTGTGTGTCTGTGGTAAACTTTAACATTGACATTTTCTCTGCAAATACTTTGTCAGTCGACACCAAATTAGGCATAAAAATAGGAAAAATTCAGTTCTTTCCAGTCATCATGTTTAAAACAATATTGCACCACTGGGATGGGCACCAAAAAATAAAGATAAAAAAAAATAATAAAAAAGAAGCCAATTTATATGCACACTGCATTTACTGTTATATTTATATTTTTTTGTATTCTCTAAACTTGGCACTTTGATCTGATGTTCTGACACAACAACAAGAGCAGTCATTATTATCATTTTTTGTTCAAACAGGAACTTCATTTGCAAAGCATGGAAGTTTTATTTATTTTGCAAACGTTTTGGTACAGATAGTGAAAAAGGGAAATTAATCTGTAATTTCTCATCTTAAACATTACATTTTGAAATTATACTCAGTACATAAAAAGCTTGTGTGTTTTACTCTCAGTGTACAGAGCTTTCACTATGTTCATTCGCCCAAGTGGTATTTTTCGGAAAATACTAAAATCTATACGACGAGTGGACTTTACAGATCTGTTGGCTGAGCCCTGAAGGTCATGGGCAAAAATCAATTGCGTACACATATTTATACACATTCAAAGCGCGTGCTCATATTCTTCGCGAACGCGAACGACGCCATTTTGTTTCAAGTTGTTGACCTGCCCGTTCAATCCTATATTCAATTGACAATACACAATAACATGTGATGGAAAGTTGGAGAAGGAGACCGTTAAATATTTATCCAGAGAAAGATTTGTGAACGCCTCATCACTTACTGGATTATGCCCCAAACTGCCATAAAAATATCCACAGAATCAGTCAGAATTCACAGTTAAAAATTGTAAACCATGCGAGTTAATACCCTTGAATTGATCACGATGAAACGAAAAAAATTCCAGTCTTGACTTTTCTCAAAATGAAGTCCTTTTCACTTCTTACGACGTTTAGAAGTACTTGTACTTGGCTCTACATGTTAGTTTAACAAAATACTCAATTTTCATATCAACCTTACAACTATAAAAATAGAATGAACATAAAAGAGAAACTGAATCGACCGTGTCGTACTACATTCCCGGCGGGTGTAACTAAACTTGTACATCTATCTAGATCTAGAGAAAACGGCTAAATGTTGCAGTGTGATTGCGGCGATAGCCACGTCTCCTTTAACGCGGACTAAAAAAGATTTTTTTTATTGCCCTTAAAGATTTTTTGAATGCCCAAGATACACCAGAATAATATGATTTAAACACCGTTCTCACCGCGAATACCGCAGTTGATTTATCGCCCTTTAAAAAAGTATGTTCAAATATTAAATTTCAGAACGTCAGTTAAGAAGCCACGATAGGGTAATGGGTAAGACAGTTTCTTTTCACCTGAACACGCGAGGTTCAAATCTGGTTAGGACTTCTTTTTTTTTCTTTTTTTTTTTAACCCGAAGCTTTATAATAACAAATACAGAACACATTTTAACGATTAGATTTTTTTTAAAAGTGTTATCACAAGTGAGTCTTGAAGGCCTTGCCTCTCTTGTTTACGTCATGTTTCTGACCTTACCTACGTAAAGTTATCATGTTCTAAATATTCCTTCAATTGTCTATGTACACATCACTGTTTTTCACTCTCACTCTCTCTCTGTATCTCAGTGATCGTGTGTAACCACCACCAGGACAAACTGGACTGGCAACTCCACGAATTAGAGTTCACAATGAAAACCCATGGATATCGCTTCTCAAGTTCAGACTAACAAAAATTGTCCCAAGGTTACACATCCTGAACAGTTTTCTTTTCAGCTCCTCCACTTTGTTGACCTGCTCCAACGCTGTCACCTGTAAAAAGCTGAGGTTGTCGTCAGAAGGGTGAGGGGTGGAAGAAACATGGGTAGCGACCGAATACTTGGTGCCTTTCCTCAGTTTACAGTCGCTTTTGTGGTTTGCCCATCTTTTCTTAAGAAGGTAGGAGCATCCCACATATTGTGCCTCCCGGTGAAGTTTGCAGGTCAATAGATAGACCAAGTTTGGCGTGGTGCAGGAGATGTGTTGGTTGATCTGCCAACGCCTTTCGTCCCAAGGAGAAATGACATGGTCTGTGAAGTGGCCATTCTTTGTTTTGGGGGGTCAGCATAGAGTAAATGGGTGTTACGTCTGATGATTTCTGATTTGGAAGGGGATCGTGGATCAGATGTAGTGACCCAAGCCAGTTTCTTTGGTTTCTTTTTTCTGGTGGCAGTCAGCAGTTCTCTCCTGTCTTTTCTGGCACCTTTCACAGATCAGATTTTGCTTTGTCAAAATTGCAACCTGCCAAGGCAAAGTAGCGGGCATACTCATCAATTCTACACTCAAGCAGGTCGTCTTCACTGCATATCATGCGTAGTCTTTTCCCCACTCCTGTAATGAGGCCCTTGAACACTGGAGGAGGATGACAACTAGTTGGGGGAAGGTAAGCGTGAGAACTCTTGCTGAACACATCAGTCACTATCTTTCCCTCAAGCATAGACAAGCCAATGCCGTTTTTCCACATGATACCGTCCACTGAATGTTTGTTGGGTTGAGAGACTATGCGATTTTCAAAAACTCCCACTTGAGCAGGACCTAACAGGATAGTGATTCCATCATCCCCATACCTGCTCCAGTCCAAATGCCTGAAGTCATCCTACTCCTCTGATGGGATGAGGGCTGAGAGAAGTGGTACAGGACAAGTGTCAACCAGCTTAACATCAAGTTGCCCCATGAATACGTCCACATAATCACATGAATGTGGTGGTGCCATTGCCGTTCCATGGTTTGGTGTAGCACAAGTCGTAGTCCCATCTTGCGATGTTTACTGACAGGCGCTGAAATCCAGTGAAATTTGCAGAGCCTCCATAATGCATTGAACTGGTAAATTCAATGGATTGGAGTACTTCTCTAACATTTGGCGAGTAGCAGGTATTCCCATTTTGTTGTTGACATTTGGGAACAGAGAAATAACACACACACACACACACACACACACACACACAGATATATATGTATATATATATATATATATATATGTATATATATATATATATATATATATATGTGTGTGTGTGTGTGTGTGTGTGTGTGTGTGTGTGTGTGTGTGTGTGTGTGTAATGTATATATACAGAGAGAGAGAGGGGGGGGAGAGAGAGAGAGAGAGAGGTGCTGCATGAATATAGATCAGAGTCGCAAAGTGAAGGGAAGTATTCACATTTCTTCACATTCTTCTCCGCCAGCCTCGTCACTCAGATACCATAGTTTGATGATACAAAATTTAACAATGTTTCTTCACAACACACTGACAAACTGTACCTCCAAACAACTATCAGCTTTTTCTTCTGGGGAACGAAGTGTGGTATCCTGTGTCATCTGCTCAAAAAAAGAATGCCATCACAATCTGTTACATTTTTGCATTTTTGTTGCGGAGTATTTATTTCTGCCCCCCCCCCCCTCTCTCTCTCTCTCTCTCTCTGCGCTTGCTTGCTTGCTTGCTTGTACGCATCCGCGCGTGTGATTGATTTTTCCATGATTAATATATCTATGAATGGAACCATTTCTCTTGCATCGCATTTGATCATACATTTTCTTTTGTTTCTTTGCACGTTAGATTGCAAATATATTTGATTGTCTTGTCACATAAAGAATGGAATTACCAGGAAGGGGTTTGGGACAAGTGTTGGAGAGAGAGAGAAGAGAGAGAGAGAGAGAGAGAGAGAGAGAGAGAGAGAGTGAGTGAGTATGAGTGAGTGTGTGTGTGTGTGTGTGTGTGTGTGTGTGTGTGTGTTCGTTCTTTCTTAACGTCTATCCACATTTGTGATTTTAGACGAAAATCCATTATTTCCCCCACCCCACCCATGCCTTAAATCATCACTACTTTTCCTGTTCCCCTCTCCTCAATTCGCATTACAGGAATATAAACGAAATAAAATAAACTAACTAGTCAACCAGTAGAATCACAACAAAGAGCCGGTTGGGCTCCAAATTAAACTCTGAACTATTTAGAACACACGTTCATTATCAAAAAGACATTTCTAATGGAAGCAGATGGAACTGCAGATTTTTTAAATGACATAGTGTTAACTGTTCACATTTATGGATGACATGCACGGAGGTAATTTCATTGCCGCAAATGCAAGTCACATTTGAAGTATATTTTGTTTTTATGGCATCCAGTCGTAGTCTGTATATTAAACTGGTGAGCATTCTGCTACTGTGATGCCCTTTTGTTTTAAAAGAAAACATGCGATCAATTTTTCGCGAGCTATTGTCAGTATTTTCTCTGTCAGGATCAAACTCCTCTTTTAGTTGATTGACATTGTTTCAGCAAGTTTTCTCCAGCAGAGAATAACCTTCTTGTAATGAATATGGAATACGAATTTTTATGGCATTGTAGATGTTCATTGCGCCTTTTTTCGATCCACCCGCAACGATCCACCCGCTCATTCCATACATTGTTAGTTTGAACCATATGCATTTTCCCACCAAAAATTAATCTTTGTACCACGGATGGTCAAAACATGAATTGTGTGTGTGTGTGTGTGTGTGTGTGTGTGTGTGTGTGTGTGTGTGTGTGAGGGAGAGAGAGACTGAGACTGAGACTGAGATGATTTATTCACTGAAGGCCATAGCCCCATATGAATGAAGGGCGATAAAACAGTATGCAGATGTCATCATACTATCAGTAAACATGCACCATTTTCACATTTAGTTAAAGAAACTATGATAATACCGTTTCTCTTAACTTAAGCTCTGTGTAAATACAATGCGAGATTACGTATGGCACCATCATCAGATAATGCCATCAATAAACATAATTCAAACAAACATGGACGTTCATAATATTTCTTTGGAATAAATCTTACGCGAAATCCATGTAACACAGGACACATCAAAACAAAATGCACTTCATCTTCATTTGACTGCTTGCACAAAGGACACAACTTCTCTGTGTTATCAACAATCTTATAACGATATCTGTGCATATAAATTTCAGAAATGCCAAATCTAAATCATGTTAATAAAACTCGTAGATATCTTTCCATGTTAAACAAAAGATAATTCTTTACTAACTGTGTAGAAGCATGAGATCTGTAGAGACAGAATCTATCACTTGACTGAATATGATTTTCCCAGTTTTGCCATCTACAGTCTATCAAACGCTGACGAAAGAGTTTCAGAAACATATTCTCATTACCTACTCCTTGATATTCCCAAACATATCCAAAGCCCAGTTCACAGAGACAAGTTCGTACATTTGACGCCCAGTTCATTTTACCTCTAAAATCTAAATCATACAACATATTATAGGATTTACGTGGCAGTCTGTTTTCATTCATTTTTAGTAATTTAAACCAGTATCGAACACATCTAACTGCAGAATTTATATAGATTGGATGTCCGTTCGTCTCACAGTATACTAAATCGCTAGGTGCCTTCATTTCAACTCCTAAAAACTTTTTCAGTCCAAATAAATGAACAGACTCACATGTGTGTGTGTGTGTGTGTGTGTGTGTGTGTGTGTGTGTGAGGGACAGAGAGAAAGAAAGAGAGAGAGGGAGTGAGTGTGTGTTTGTGTGTGTGTGTGTGTGCGCGCGCGCGCGCGCGTGTGTGTGTGTGTGTGTGTGTGTGTGTGTGCGCGTGTGTGAAAGAGAGAGAGAGAGAGAGAGAGAGAGAGAGAGAGAGAGAGAGAGTGTCGGATGGTTCATATATATATATATATATATATATATATATATATATATATATATATATATATATATATATACGAGATCACTCAAATAACAGGGGAAATGAATACATCTGTGATAGAGAGCAGATGATATATGAATGTAAACATTATCAGTTTGATGAAGATAAAGCTTCGTACAGCGACCAAACATTCGCATGTTTTTTTTGTTTTTTTGTTGTTGTTGTTTTTTTGTTGTGTGTGTGTGTGTGTGTGTGTGTGTGTGTGTGTGTGTGTTTCTTCGATTTTTCACATTTAATTCTGCACTGCACCCCTTCCCTTTTTGACCCGCTACCTCACCGCTCCCCACTCACCACCCACCCCTCTCACCACCTCTCACCACCCCTCCCCTCTCACCACCCCTGCCCTCTCACCACCCTGCCCTCTCACCACCCTGCCCTCTCACCACCCCTGCCCTCTAACCACCTCTCACCACCCTGCCCTCTCACCACCCCTGCCCTCTCACCACCTCTCACCACCCTGCCCTCTCACCACCTCTCACCACCATGCTCTCTCACCACCCCTCCCCTCTCACCACCCCTGCCCTCTCACCACCTCTCACCACCCTACCCTCTCACCACCCTCCCCTCTCACCACCCCTCCCCTCTCGCCACCCCTCCCCTCTCACCACCCCTCCTCATCCCCTCTCACCACCCTGCCCTCTCTCCACCTCTCACCACCCTGCCCTCCCCCAACCCTGCCCTTTCACCACCTCTCACCACCCTGCCCTCTCACCACCCTGCCCTCTCACCACCCTCCCCTCTCGCCACCCCTCCCCTCTCACCACCCTGCCCTCTCCCCACCCTGCCCTTTCACCACCTCTCACCACCCTGCCCTCTCACCACCATGCCCTCTCACCACCCTGCCCTCTCACAACCCTCCCTTTCACCACCCATCCCCATCCCCTCTCACCACCTCTCACAACCCCTCCCCTCTCACCACCCTCCCCTCTCACCACCCCTCCCCATCCCTTTCCCACCCTCCCCTCTCCCCATCCCCTCTCACCACCCATCCCCTCTCACCGCCCCTCCCCATCCCCTCTCACCACGCTCCCCTCTCACCACCCCTCCCCTTCCCCTCTCACCACCCCTCCCCTCTCACCACCCCTCCCCTCTCCCTTTCCCCACCCTCCCCTCTCACCACCTCCCCTCTCACCACCCACCCATCCCCTCTCACCGCCCTCCCCTTCCCCTCTCACCACCTCCCCATCCCCTCTCACCACGCTCCCCTCTCACCACCCCTCCCCATCCCCTCTCACCACGCTCCCCTCTCACCACCCTCCCCATCCCCTCTCACCACGCTCCCCTCTCACCACCCCTCCCCATCCCCTCTCACCACGCTCCCCTCTCACCACCCCTCCCCATCCCCTCTCACCACGCTCCCCTCTCACCGCCCCTCCCCATCCCCTCTCACCACCCCTCCCCTCTCACCACCCCTCCCCTTCCCCTCTCACCACCTCTCACCACCCCTCCCCATCCCCTCTCACCACCCCTCCCCTCTCACCACCCTCCCCATCCCCTCTCACCACCCTCCCCATCCCCTCTCACCACCCCTCCCCTTCCCCTCTCACCACCCTCCCCATCCCCTCTCACCACCCCTCCCCATCCCCTCTCACCACGCTCCCCTCTCACCACCCCTCCCCATCCCCTCTCACCACCCCTCCCCATCCCCTCTCACCACGCTCCCCTCTCACCACCCCTCCCCATCCCCTCTCACCACCCCTCCCCTTCCCCTCTCACCACCCTGCCCTCTCACCACCCTGCCCTCTAACCACCCCTCTCTGGTCTCTCAGAAATGATGGCCGTGTGGGACGAGCGGTGTTTTGGTTGCTCAAGTGTTTTGGTGGTTTTAATGGTGTCAGAGGATGTTTTTCCTTGTGATTTTTTGTTGATGTTCTTATCAAAATAATGTGACTGCAAAGGTGTAGTTGTGTTTCTCTGAAAGACTAGGTATGAAGCGTATTTCATGTTTAATTATTTACATTGAATAATGAAGGAAATCTCTTCTGACACTTGTTCAGAGCTGTCCAGTGTGTAATGCGTTGAACTGTCCGTTCTGCACGTGAAGTTTTGTGGTCAGCGTGATCTGTGCGCCCTAAATCGGACAGTCGCTTCACACGTTTGTGATCTGTGTTATGGATCATTAGGTCTTTCTTGTCCCATGTCCGAGTGCCTGGACAATGAATGATGTGATAAACTACCATGTTAATTATGCATTGACGCTTATCGAATACAATGGATACTAGCGTTGAGATAAGAGGAAGTAAATTACAACCGACAGTTGATAATCTCCAAAAAAGATTTTCCTGTCCAGAGAAAGAACTTATTGCCTGGAGAAATTGTTTGTGCTATCGCTATGCATCAATTACTGATACATTTATACTGATAGAGAATAATGATTACGATTATGATGATAACTGCATTTCTCTTCCACTGTGGATTAATGAACCTGTCCCCACCAATCTGGCCAAGACTGTCATACGTGTATTCTGTAAACAGTTCAAACGTGTGACTCTGTCATTGTATTATACTCGGCAAGACTCAGGAACATTACTGTGTCAGGGTAGTGATTGTGCTAAATGGGACACAGAGGAGTGCGAGGTCTTGAAAGATCTTGTTTATGGGTACTGTGTAAACCAACATTCGCACACATTTCAGACTTCAATAGTTTCGATTCCTCTTACCTTTTTGACAGATAATCATAAGAGCTTAAACTTATCTCCCCCTGTGTGTACCCAGAAGGAAGTAACCACCCACACTCCCCCAGTATCCCCTCACCCAGCACCAGAACAGTTACAGCGTGACGGGTGTATACTGCTTGACGTTATGAGTGACCTTTCTGGTATGTCTCCTTTACCTCACATAGACCCTTTGGACAAAGATAATGATCAACATGAAAGGGTGCAGCCTCATTCAAATAGCGATGAAAGCATGACTTTCACAGGAGATGCTAGTCAAGCACAAATGGGGGTGAAATCAACTCCAAAACCAACCAAGCTCTCAAAACGTCATCGCAGACGAACACTTTGCCCCACAAAATTTGTTGGCAAGACTGTTTCTGAAAAACTTCACAGCATTGAAACCATCATTGACTTTATACTAAATAGTCAAGCTGATCGTGATGTTAATTTTGTATCCAGTCTCGAGGACTCCAAAGTTTCCCTCAAAAATGAACTCAAACACCACATTGACCATAAGGTCGAGTCCTTACACTCTGCTCTGGACAGTCTTAAAACTATCATATCTGACGTCAGTTCCACAGTAACCAGTCTGAAAAAAGAAAACCAGTCATTAAAAACACAACTGGGAACACTTCATTCAGAATTAAAGCACGTTAAGACAAAAACAACCCCATCTGTTTGTATTTCCACCCAGTGTAATTTCTCTGTCAGTGATGCTTCTGAGACATCTTCTGACCCACAGCCCAATGTTATGTCAGTCTCTGAAGGCCAGTTCTCTGGCCCGTCTCCAGCACTAACTGCAGCATCTGGTAGTGCTTCTAGTGATTCCATGCCACAGGAAGATGATGGAAATGTTTGCCTTGAAAGCACGTTTCAGTCTGTTTCTACAGTTCATCATTCAAACAGTGAAACTATACATGTACCTACACAAAACCGATTTGATGTTCTATCAGAATCGAACCAGGATCGAACTGTTAACAAAAGCCAAAATCAAAGAATGTCACACTCCCCTACTAGAGGGAAAAGCATCCCAGAAATCTTAACACATGCTTCAACACATGACTTAAAAACACCGACTCAAAAACTTACCCCAAAGCATGTTCTAGGTGAAATAAATATCCCAGCTGAATCCTCCTCGTTACTTATTGGGGACTCTGTCATTAGGTATGTAAACCCTAAGAGGCTACAAACTCACAGTGACCCTCTCTATAAAGTATGCATTCCTGGAATAACGGTTGATGATCTCGCCCAGTGGTTCAATAGTTTAGCAAAACAAGATCAAATACTAACTGTTATTGTGCATGTTGGAATCAATGATTGTTCAGCTGCACCAGTTTCAACCCAGAAATGGTGTGAACTCATTGATTGGTCTGTGCACCAGTTGTTTTCCCTCAGCATATATAGCATTCAGCTCTATTCTCCCTGCCAGAGGTCGTAATCAATTGAACAATGCCATTGCACCATCCAACAGAAGTTTGTATTCTGCCTGCACGACCATGCAGGTGGACATGATTGACCACCACAGTGCCTTTGTGACTCAGAACGGGGCACCACGTCAGGCATTGTATAATGATGCCACTCACCCCAGTAGAAGAGGGACGGCCTGTCTTGCCGTCAACTTCAAGAGGGTTCTCCCTCAGTCTGGCCGTACAGAAAACAACAACCGTCCTGAAGACGTGGGGTCCTCACGTCCTTCCTCAGGTCACAGGGATGGAGGGAGATCCCCGCACGTCAGCAGTGAATCAGCTTCCTCACGCTGGTCCCAGCACTCAGACCTTGCTGATGCAGGCTCTCCTCCCTTATCATCCACTGCCCATTTTCCCCCTCTGCCGTCCCGGAGTGACCGGCGTGTCACCTTCAGTGAGGCTCGTCCTCCTCAGCGAGTCCAGCCTACAGACCGTTTGGCAGATGGTGAAGGGGACGAATTTCCTCCCCCTCTAGCCAGACGATCCCATGAAAATGCAAGTCTGTACCCCCCACCACATAATTTTTCATCCTTCCCATATGCCCCCCTCCTTACCTCTTCCCACGTCCAGTGATTCCCTACACCCAGCATCCCAGATGCCCAGACCCATTCCCTACCCTCCCCTCAATGTCCACAGAGGAGGGTTCTCACAGCCTCAGTACCCAGTCCCAGGTGCCCAAAACTTCACACCTACCCCACAGGGCTCCATCTATGACAATCACAACTGGCTTCCACCCAGCCCTGTTGGCCAGTGTGCACAACAACTCGTCAGCCTGGCATCTCACCTGGTGCACGACCGTGACCGACAGCGACCGATGCCATCGTGGTAGACACGGTGTATTGCTTCGCCAGATCATCCCAGTGCCATCTTGTATTATGTGCAGCTGGTCCATATTGTTGTCATGTAATATGTGGCTGTGGCTATGTTGCTTCTTCATCTTTTTGTCTCCATATATGGTACAAATGATCTGGTATACTTAAACCTTCCGTAAGCTTGCCATTGCTTTAAACATAACGTCATTTAATGCTTTGTTTCATATTTTGTTTCAAGATATTCGTGATAAAACTATGTAAATTATAATTTAAATGCATCACAGTTAGTTGATATGTTCTGATTACTCATTGTCAAATCAGGCCATATTGTATACTCGGATGGGGACGTTTAAACCATAATTGTTAATTTACTGTCTTATTCACGGAAGTTGCGTGGATATATCTAAACAAATTCATTTCAACTTGATTTGCTTTGAACATATGTAAGTGTGGTATTCTGTATTTCTAATTAGTGTTGTGTCGTAAGTGTTATCTTTGTCTTAAAGGACATTAACTATCTTGCTTTATTCCCTGCGAGCATATTACTTGAACATGGAGAAATGCCCCACTACCCCAAGGTGGTTGACAAAAACTGGATTTAAAATTGGTTATCTGAATACTTGTCATATGTTGAACAAGATGTCAGACATTCCCTCCATTTTATCAAACTCTGGCGATTGCTTTCACACTTTTGGCTTCTCTGAATCACGATTATCTGATTTAGTTTCTGATAATGTTATAGCCGCTCCTGGAAACCATCTCGTCAGGCGAGATGCGACATTAAAACTAGAAACAGGATTAGTTGCCTATGTTCATCAGTCAGTTAATTATAAACAAGTTAGTTGTTTTGATCAATATAGAAAAGAGTGTATTTGGTTTGAGATTCATTTCAAAGGGACAAAGCCAATCCTTGTGTGTTTTCTTTATAGAAACCCCGAAGAACGGGTTGAATGGCATGATCGCTTTGGACTGATGATGGAAGATGCTTTGAACTATTCCACAGAAGTAATTGTGCTAGGTGATTTTAATATAGATTTGTTAAAACCACAGGATAAATGGAGACGCACTTTTGAATCATACAACTTAACACAGATTGTAAATACCCCAACAAGAAAGACGCTGCTCTCAGAAACGCTAATTGATCACATTTATGTAACTAACCCTAGAAATGTTGTAGAAACATCTGTTCCCGTATTCGGCCTTAGCGATCACTTTCCTGTTTGTGTAACATGGTCAAAGAAAGGAATAAAAATCCCCAGGTGCAGTCACAAATATATATCGTTCCGCAGCTACAAAAAGTTTGATACAGAGGGATTTCTGTCAGATTTATGTATGGTTGATTTTTCAAATGTTTACCAGTGTACCGATCCTGATAGTGCTCTTGCAACTTGGTATAGTAACTTTCTTTCTATCTTTAACAAACATGCTCCCTTAAGGACCAAACGTGTCAAACATGAAGAAAAGCCTTCTTGGTTAACTGAGGATATTAAATTAGAAATAGAGTATCGTGATCTGTTACTGAAAACTACAGGAAAAGATGAGAAATTTAAGAAACAGAGAAACAAAGTAACTGCAATGAAACGGGCTGTCCAAAAGAAATATTTCAGTGACTTGATAATAAATAAAAAGGATTCAAAATCCATCTGGAAAGCTATCAACCAACTGTCGAGGAAAAATTCAACTTCTACTACTGGAAATGAACTATCTCCTGAAATCCTAAATAAACATTTTACTACTATCGCTGAAAGAATTGTCAAGGTTGATAACACACAGTCCAATGACTTGCAGTTACTAAAATGTTTCTGTAATACCAAACACATACAATCTAACCTTTATCTAACATATATTAGCGTACATGACGTGTTCAAGAAATTATCTTCATTAAAACTGTCCAGATCCCGAGGTTTGGATGGCATAGATAGTAAAATATTAAAAATTTCAGCACCTATTATCTCTGAACACATTACATACATCTATAACCTCTGCATTGATAAATCCTCCTATCCTCAAGCTTTTAAAAATGCTAAAGTGTTCCCTGTTTTTAAAGCTGGTGATCCATCTGACCCTGCTAACTATAGGCCTATATCAATATTATCCACATTATCCAAGCCCCTCGAAAAACATATTAAACTTAATCTTCAAGCACATTTCAGCAAATATGATTCATTTCATCCCAACCAAAGTGGCTTTAGAAAAAATCATTCCTGTCACACCGCACTAACAAATCTCGTAGAAGAATGGCATTTAAACATAAACAACGACTTATTTACTCGTTCTGTTTTTATTGATTTTGCTAAAGCCTTTGATACTACTGATCACAATCTTCTCTCAAAAAAATTACTAATGTATGGAGTATCCCCTGAATCTGTCGAACTTGTATCTTCCTTTCTTAATAGTAGGAAACAAATTGTCTTCCAAGATTCTAAAGTATCCCCTCTTATGCCAATCAATTATGGAATTCCTCAGGGATCAGTGTTGGGGCCTGTTTTATTTTCAATATCTATAAATGACCTTCCACTTTTCGTTTCATCTTCTTTTGAACTTTTCGCTGATGACACAACCCTCCATAAAAAAGACACAAATGTCGATGCCGTATGTACTCAGTTGCAGAGTGATATTGATAAGCTCGTAAAATGGACCGAAATTAATCACATGGCAATTCACCCACACAAATCAAAATTTATGCTAGTGACAACCAGACAGAAACGCCAAAACATCAAATCTAGATTACTCGGACCAAAGGTACTTGGCAGTGAGCTGGGGGTAGTTAATTCTTACAAATTACTTGGTCTTACTAATGATAATAACCTGTCATGGTCTAATCATGTTTCTGCTTTATGTAAAAAGCTATCGAAAAAATATCAGCTCAACAGAATTAAACATTTCCTTGATCAACATACCCGCAAGTTATTTTTTCACGCATACATTCAACCTGACATCGACTATGCCTCAACATGTTTGGACTTAGCAAGCAAAAATTGCTTGAAACCACTCATAAGCATATACAGACGTTCTCTCAAGATTATTCTCCTCAAATCTTCTATCTATACGACTACAAAGAACTAAACATTCTTCCTTTCCATCTCAAATGTATCTTTAATAAAGGTGTTTTTATGTACAAAATTAAAAAAAAGAAATTAGCACCATCCTACCTTCAGAGGAAATTTCCTGAAAAAAGTGTTCGTGGCAAAAATACCATTTCTATCCCTCGTCCGAGAACAAACCTTTTCATGACATCTCTCATGTATTCTGGTGGTAAACTATGGAATGAAATTCCTGACTATCTGGAAAATAAATCCACCTTGGTATCATTCAAAAAAGAGTACCAAAAATATTTCATGAAACAATTATAAATAATTCGTATATACCGTGTTTTGTTTGAGCTTCTTGAGAGAGCTTCTACACAATAACATTTTTTTCGTTGCTCTCTGACAATGTGAACAGGGAAAGGAGCTCAGAAGATTAGTGTATATCAGTCCGTGTATACATGCGTGCGTAAGCTGGTGCGTGCGTGCGTGTTTGTGTGTTTGTGTGTGTGTGTGTGTGTGTGTGTGTGTGTGTGACTGAGTTATATTCCATGCTATTTTTTGTGTTTCGTGATTAACTCTTGTTGTTGTAGTTGTTGTTGGTGTTACCGTCTACACCGAGTGTCCGTACCGATTTTTTTTTTTTTTTTCATATTTTGTGCGTGTGAGTGGCGTGTGTGTTTGTGTGTGAGGGAGGGCATGGTTTAAAGAAGCTTCCAGCTTATCCAGTTACCATCAATAAAACATTTTTTCATTGTTCATTCACCACCCTCCCCTCTCACCACCCCTCCCCATCCCCTCTCACCACCCCTCCCCTCTCACCACCCTCCCCTCTCACCACCCGTGCCCTCTCACTACCCTCCCCTCTCACCACCCCTCCCCCTCCTCTCACCACCCCTCCCCTCTCACCACCCCATCCCATCGCCAGAAGAAAACAGCGAGAAAATGAAAGATAACAAAAGAACAATAAAGTAGCAGGTACAGAGACACAAGCAGAGAGAGGGGGTGGGGGGAGGGAGAAGGGCTGCGGGAGACAGGGGAGGTGGGCCGTGCCCTTCCCACGTCAGCAGAGTGGTGTCGATGGCAGGGCGCGTGATGCCCGTGCCTGACGGAGGAGTACGTGACGTCTGCTCTCTGAGCCAGCTGCATGATCGAATCGCTGCACAACTCCAGCTTTAAAAATCGATTCAGGAATAATTCATTTCGCTTCTTTCTCGAGCCTGTCCTCCGACGCCTAAGTCAGCACGACGTTTGTCAGTGATACCAAAATCATAACTGGAATTCTGTCTTTCTGTTAAGTAAAACAGTCTGCAATACAAACAACAGAAATTCTGTCTTTCTGATAAATAAAACACAGCCTGCAATACAAACAACATAAATTCTGTCTTTCTGATAAATAAAACAGCCTACGATACAAACAAGTGGAATTCTGTCTTTCTGATAAATAAAACAGCCTGCAATACAAACAGCAGAAATTCTGTCTTTCTGATAAATAAAACAGCTTGCAATACAAACAGCAGAAATTCTGTCTTTCTGATAAATAAAACAGCCTACGATACAAACAAGTGGAATTCTGTCTTTCTGATAAATAAAACAGCCTGCAATATCTTTCTGATAAATAAAACAGCCTGCAATATCTTTCTGATAAATAAAACAGCCTGCAATACAAACAGCAGAAATTCTGTCTTTCTGATAAATAAAACAGCCTGCAATACAAACAGCAGAAATTCTGTCTTTCTGATAAATAAAACAGCCTGCAATGCAAACAAGCGGTGGCCTGGTGCTAGAGTACCCCACCACGAAGTACGTGTCTACGGGTTCGATTCTCGCTGGGAACCGGATTTGTACCCCAGCCCACATCCACTGGACCTTAATTGGCGATCCTAGTTTTTCGGAAGGGGCGGGGAGGGGGGGGGGGGAGCGTGGCGGGGGAAAGAGACGATAAGCCGAGGTCCTGTGTGCAGCATGCACTTGGCATACGTTAAAGAATCCATGGCAAAGAGAGTTGTTCCTGGTAAAATTCTGTATAAAACTCCACGTTGATGGTAATTAACTGCACTTGCTGACAGAAAACATGGAGGCACTGCACTGTGGCGAAGTGCTCTTTCCAGGAGAACAGTCAATGTTCTGTAGTGCGATACAAGACATTCATTAAAAGAATCAGGTAACAGTAATCAGCTACAATCTTAAGTAGATGGTTGTGTGTCGTATCTCCACCTTCCCAGTAAGTGTGGCTGTGCCTTCAGGCAGCCAACACAGCACCCAGCACAACACAGCCATAAAACAACCCGATGAAAGACGTCAAGTGACGGACATGATGGATCGAGATACAGTCCCTGCTGCCTGTCAGTCTGTGTCCGTCCATCACACTGTCCAACTTTGTCAGTGTCTCTTTACAACACTGACCATACCTTAACTAACGGGTATCGTCTGTCTTATTCATTGTGATGTTTTTTTCTCCCTCGGGTCAGTCTGTATCCCCTCATGTCTCACGTGCTACGCCTCACAGTACAGGTGTCTTCCACGACATTTTCTCTCCATTCTGATTCGAATTTAAACCCACTGCCTGCAAGCACTTCTCTAAGTACGTACAGGACGGTGGAAAGATGAAAAAAAAATCTATATCGCTTCTGTTCTCCCTGATTAATCTGCCTGTCAAAGAAAACATAGATACCCATGATCTTCTTTCCAGCCTGTCAACGTTCATGTTCTTCCTCATCTCTCATTCACACGGTACACTGACTGCATGTGTCATTCACACGGTACACTGACTGCATGTGTCATTCACACGGTACATACTGACTGCATGTGTCATTCACACGGTACACTGACTGCATGTGTCATTCACACGTTACATACTGACTGCATGTGACATTCACACGGTACATACTGACTGCATGTGTCATTCACACGGTACATACTGACTGCATGTGTCATTCACACGGTACATACTGACTGCATGTGACATTCACACGGTACACTGACTGCATGTGTCATTCACACGGTACATACTGACTGCATGTGTCATTCACACGGTACACTGACTGCATGTGACATTCACACAGTACACTGACTGCATGTGACATTCACACGGTACAGACAGTGACTGAGACTGACTGTGCGTGTCATCCATACGGTTCAAACAGTGAATGTGTATGTCATTCATACGGTACATATAGTGACTGCGTGTGTCATCCATACGGTACATATAATGACCGTGTGTGTCATTCATACGGTACAGTGACTGTGTGTGCCATTCATACGGTACAGACAGTGACTGTGTGTGTGTCATACATACGGTACAGACAGTGACTGTGTGGTTGTATTCATACTACGGTACAGTGACTGTGTGTCATTCATACGGTGCAGTGACAGTGTGTGTCATTCATGCGGTACAGTGACTGTGTGTCATTCATACGGTACAGTGACTGCGTGCCATTCATACGGTACAGTGACTGTGTGTGTCATTCATACGGTACAGTGACTGTGTGTCATTCATACGGTACAGACAGTGACTGTGTGTGTCATTCATACGGTACAGTGACTGTGTGTCATTCATACGGTACAGACAGTGACAGTGTGTCATTCATGCGGTACAGTGACAGTGTGTCATTCATACGGTACAGTGACTGTGTGTCATTCATACGGTACAGACAGTGACTGTGTGTCATTCATACGGTACAGTGACTGTGTGTCATTCATACGGTACAGACAGTGACTGTGTGTCATTCATACGGTACAGTGACTGTGTGTGTCATTCATACGGTACAGTGACTGTGTGTGTCATTCATACGGTACAGTGACAGTGTGTGTCATTCATACGGTACAGACAGTGACTGTGTGCCATTCATACGGTACAGACAGTGACTGTGTGTGTCATTCATACGGTACAGTGACTGTGTGTCATTCATACGGTACAGTGACAGTGTGTGTCATTCATACGGTACAGACAGTGACTGTGTGTCATTCATACGGTACAGTGACTGTGTGTGTCATTCATACGGTACAGTGACTGTGTGTCATTCATACGGTACAGACAGTGAATGTGTGTGTCATTCGTACGGTACAGTGACGGTGTGTGTCATTCATACGGTACAGACAGTGAATGTGTGTGTCATTCGTACGGTACAGTGACGGTGTGTGTCATTCATACGGTACAGACAGTGAATGTGTGTGTCATTCGTACGGTACAGTGACGGTGTGTGTCATTCGTACGGTACAGTGACAGTGTGTGTCATTCATACGGTACAGACAGTGAATGTGTGTGTCATTCGTACGGTACAGTGACGGTGTGTGTCATTCATACGGTACAGACAGTGAATGTGTGTGTCATTCGTACGGTACAGTGACGGTGTGTGTCATTCATACGGTACAGACAGTGAATGTGTGTGTCATTCATATGGTTCAAACAGTGACTGTGTTATTCATACGGTATAGACTGACTGTGTGTGCCATTCATACGGTACAGAGAACGCTGTAAACATGCACATCAATTGAATGAGTTCATATTCTTCCTTGCTTTCGATCTCTGTTACTTCCTTACGTCTGTTCTTTCTCGCCTTACCGTTTTTCCCTTTTCTTTTTTTGTCTTCGCTTCTTTCTTTCTCTCTTCCTTTCTGTGTTGTTAGTGCACTGGGCTGATCTGATTGACCAGGAGACAAACCCGTGTAGGAGAGGGTGTGTGAACTGGCAGAGCGCTATCAGAAGAAGCACATTGTAAATGATGGAAACGTCTGTCGGCATGCTGATTACATTACGCTTTGGTTTTCCAGACACAGGAAGCCTGCGGCTGTACGATTTGCACATCTCTGCTAACAGCTGCAAGAAAAAACAACAACAACAAAAACCTACCCCTCTCCAAACCCCGCCCCTCCGCGCATTCTGACTCTCCACCCATTGCCCCAACAGCGTCTCTGGAATTTTTGTTTTAAACTGCAAGCCAGTGCAGCATTTTCTTCCAAGATGGTCCTTTCAGTCGGAAAACTATGCGTGCACATCGCAGAGAAACCGATATATATATATATATATATATATATATATATATATATATATATATATATATATATATATATATATTATTGTCTGCTTTGCTCTTTTGTTTCTTTCTGTGTTTCTTACCGGTAATGTACTTGTTCATTCATTTTACTTACTTTTACTTCCTACTGAACTACTGACAGTGATAGCTAGGTTGGTAGTCACTTGCAGACTTATGGCAGTGGTGGTGGTGAAATAATCCCTTGAAGGACGACGGGGTGTAGTGTGGAGGGCCATTTGTTGCCACAGTTATTCCCCTCTCTGTCCGCTATCTCTCTCTCTCTCTCTCTTACACACACACACACACACACACACACGCACACATACACACACACAGAGGCAAGAATTTTGCAGTATATGAGCGAATATGTGCACGTGAATGGGACGAGCATGGTGTATTTATGTCCGAGCATTTGTATTCAAGTGTGTGTGTGTGTGATTGTGTGTGTGTGTGTGTGTGTGTGTGTGAAATAGGAATGCAATTATGTATTTCATTATCACCATGTTCTTGTATATATATTCATTTTGTTTCTTGTTGTTGCTTTTATTTTGCTTGTTCTCTCTCTCTCTCTCTCTCTCTCTCTCTCTCTCTCTCTCCTGCATTTTTTCTTCTTTTTTTTTCATTGATGGCTTGATGTAAAAAAGCAATTGTTGCTTCGTCAATTTACCATCATTAAATAAAATCTTGACTTCACGCACACACAACACACACACACACACACACACACACACACACACACAAATCTATTTATCTATCATCACCATTTACCATCACTGGGTCAACAGAACCACGGCCACTTCCACTACTGTTGTCACCATATTCTTGTTCTTCTTTGGTGTGGAGTGATCAAGGTCGTCATCATCTCTATCACAAAATACCATTGAGATGCACTGTATTAATCCCCCCGCCCCTGTTCAATTATTTGTTTATTCTTTAACTCATTGTATCATTGAGCTTTTGTTTGGAAGGCATTTTGGTTTCTATTACACATACCGTAACAAAACCTACATTTTGCACTGTCTGTAATGCTTTCATTTCTCACACGCTGAACTATGGCCGATGAATGGATAGAAACACATAGAATATATACAGAAAAAGAACAGGAGAGAAACATGACAGAAGAGAGATAATATCAATCACATTTCTGTTTTAGCTCTGTTGTTCTCGCTCTGGCGCTTTTCTTACGAGAACACAGAAGAGTGTTGCATGACTCGACCAATTGAGTATACGATGGAGGAAATGCCTTGCATACCTTTCACGTTAGCTGGGACTCGTTTGGACAGCAGAGGCAGTGCACGCAAGGACTTTATTTCATGCGCCCTCTCGGGGCGTTGAGACATTACATACAAGTGTCTTTTACATACACCATACAACCAAAGAAAACGATGTCAAAAACAAAACAATCAAAAAAGGCCACTCGAATAAGCATGCAAAACACATTGACATGTTATTTTATTCAGCAAAAGGCGAAATTAATTTCCCGATCAACAAATGGAATTCATCCGAAAAGAAATACGTATTAGATAGATAAAGGACTGAAGTTTAAACAGTATTCTCCTTCAAGTTGTTCTTTTCAGAAAACAGTAAGAGAAATTGAATGTAGTTTGGGTGGGTTATACAGTAACTGGTTAACATGCTGTCATAAAGGGTCACCAAAACAAATATTGGAGTTAACCAGAATGTCGTTTATTACAAATTCTTTCATTTCTAAGTAAATTGTCAAAAAACAATAGTAGGCATTCACAAATGCTGTGCACCATGGAATCCAATGCAGGGAACAAGGAACTGTTTTGAACCATATATCTACGTGCTATGAAATCTGACGTCGCGTCTTCTTTTATATAAATCACTGTAAATTTAGATATTTTCAGGTCAGAAGTATAATGTTGAGAAAACTACAAACTAATACTTCACGGGATCGAAACACACACCCAGTGACGATGAAAACAGCTAACGAAAAGCGGCAATACATATTTTGCGATTCTGTATTGTGTGCTTTGGTATGGGATGGGATGTGGAGGAGGGGTTGAGTTGCCTCGGAGATTAGAAAAGAGAGATAAACCACTTGCAGAAATTGCTGAAGCCAGGCAGCCTGCGCCGCGAGACGTATTCATTATTCATGAGCTGCCTTTGCCCCGCCCAAACTAAGGGAAAGCGTCAGTCGAACGCAGTCTCCTGAGTGATTTTATAATTTGGATTACACCTTTTTTCCCTTTTCTGTTTGCTTCATCCCACGCAGATGTCAAACTCAACTTTGTTGTGAATAACATTCCTAAATATTTATATGTATTGGTTACTTTTATTTCCCTATCACCACAGCACCATTTTTCACGAGTCGAAAGATGACCTCCATTGCGGAAAACTATAATATTGGTCTTATCGAGATTCACTGTTTGTTGTAGTCTGTCTGTTTCTTGCTTAAGGGCATTTAATTGATTTTGTAACCCTATGGGTGTGTCAGACAAGAGAACAACATCATCAGCAAATAGCATTAAGAGCAAATCTGTTGCGCCAGGTATCATTTGTATTCCATGTCTCCCCTTCTTTGATAACTCCACTGCCAATTCACCGATGAAAAAGGAAAACAGCTGTGAGCTTAGCATACAACCTTGTTTAACCCCTCTTGGACACTGAAAAAAGTCTGAATAAATACCTCTGTCACGAACACATACAAGTACAGAATCGTAGATGCTTTTAACAACCATGTAAAACTCCCGAGAGAGAGAGACAGAGACAGAGACTTAGAGAGAGAGAAAGAGCACAATACAACGGTCTGCTCGGGCAACATGAAGCGTTCGTATATATATGAATTATATATATGATTATGTACATATAGATAGATTTAGATTTACATACTGATAGATCTATATGAAATTATGCATGTATGTATTCATGTATGTATGTATGTATGTATGTATGTATGTATAGACAGATGTTAGAACAGAGACAGAGCTGAATATGTGTTTTATGTTTTGATATATATATATATATATATATATATATATATATATTTGTTGTTGAAGAAATGGTGATGTAAACCAGAAAGTGTGAAGAAAAAGTAGCGTTACGAAAACGCAGTTCAATAATTTACAACTGTCTCTCTCATGTGCAACAGTGCACTGGGGGGGCCAGGGCGGGGGGGGGGGGGGGGGGGGGGGGGAGTTGGTGGTGGGGGGAGCTGCTTTATTTTCTTTTTATATTATCTACATTCAAGCAGATGCAAACGTGCTAAAAACCAAGCAAAAATGAATCGGTTTTCATTGTATACAGCGAATCTTACTACACGTGGGAAATTCCAGGCATAACTTAACTTTCGCTTTACTGCAGCTGAACCGTCAGAACCGACTAGTTTCCTTCGGGTGCGGAAGGAGAGGGTGATTTACCCCCACCCTTCCGCACTGCGTGTGTGCCCCAAAACGGCTTCAGCACTGTTATAGACAGTAAGAAGGGGCCTGCCGCGAGTGGTTTATCTCTCTTTTCTAATCTCCGGTTGCCTTGAATTGCACACCTTTCGGTTGCGTTGTGATGTACAGCACAGTACTGTACCACTTTTTTGTGTAAAATATATATATATATAGTACAAATGCTTTGAACAAAAGACAATGCGATGGTAGTAGTTGTTTGGTAGTAGTTATTTGGTAGTTGCTGTTTGGTAGTAGTTTGGTAGTAGTTGTGGTGTCATGGTTATTGTAAAACATGAAAATTGATATTGTTGCTATTTTTTTCTTCTTCTGTATTTATCATGTTGATGCTTTGTAGATTAGTTAGAATTTACGCTCTTCGTAAAGAACTCCACGCACTGAACGAAGAAAGGGGGTGGGAATAAACCTGTTCTGGTTTCAATTCAGATTCTATCAGTGGATTTTGGTTGCACACAATATCCTCCACCACAACTACCACCACCAACAGCAACGTCAAGACAAGACAACAAGAGAGAGGGAAAGATAGAAAGTTTGACTGATCTCTGCCCTTATGTGTGCATTCAGTGTTTCATGCTGATAGAAAGAAAACGAACAAAAAGACGATCGAAAGCAAAATAATAATAATAAAACGCTGAGAGACATACCTGTTACAATAAAGATTTCATTGTCAGCCTCATGGCAGCACATACATTGTTCATGGGAACATTAAACTTCAAGGAAACATCACGTCGGATAAAAAAACAACAGTCATGTATGAGTGTTTTCAACAAAGAAACATCCATGGACATTGGCCTGTTAATCACTGCACACGAACTAGTTTGTGAATGTATTTCCTTAAGTTCTGTAAACGTGTTAACCTGTATATGATATGAACGTGTGCTATAAAAACATGTATAGCCATGACATTTATTAATGTGTCAGCCTGATTCTGTTTCTAAATGTTCTTGATAAAATTATATTCTATAATGTTATATATGCAAAACTGTTTAGTTTGAACTGAACTTCAATCGACAGGATTCTGGTTACAGACCTGGCCTGATCGGGCAAGGTGGCTGCCAAAACAGTCTGTACCTGTCTCCAGACACCGCAGCACTCATCCATTCTGTGAGGCTGGCTGACAGGTGAACGACCCCAGCAGTATCTGGTGGCTGGAAAACAGCGACCTGAGTGGCGGCACTTCTTCATTGTTGTGCTCAGTTACGACAGTGATAGAACGACTTTTTCTGTGCTTGTCAACACGTGTGTGTGTGTGTGTGTGTGTGTGTGTGTGTGTGTGTGTGTGTGCGTGCGCGCGCGCGCGCGCGCGCCAACATCCCCACCACCTGTGGTTAAAACGTGGACCGTGAAGGGACAGGGAACAAGCTCTAACACCCAGTGGAACATGCAGTGCGAACTTGCCAGGCATCGATGATAGGGTCTGCTTTGGGGAAAGCTGCCAAGTCAGTCGCCAGCAGTTTGAGGCAATTCCAATTGTGTGCTGTTCTGACAGCTTTTATTATAACCGTTAGGTTGATGGA
>NC_134899.1:46788959-46808959 GCF_041734735.1 Babylonia areolata | reverse complement strand
GTTTGTTGTACTGACATTTTCGCAACCATTTGAATAAAATATTAACTGAGCAACACAAGGAAATTCTGATTTGGGGGAAGGTATGATTGAAAAAGAACATATTTAACAAATCAATTTACCAAATTTCATTAACATCATTATCTCAAAAAATATTCTAACGCACACACATACTCACATACGTGTCTCCCCCACCCTCTCCCTACATACATCCATGCATGCACACAAACGCCCATTATAATTCCCCCACCTCATTCCCCTGCCCACTCACTCACACACACACTCACACTGTCTCTCACTCTTTCTCATCAAATTAAGGTTTCGTAATGTAATCAAGACGACATATTACATGTTAGGGTCGAACAGTTCCACTAATTAGAATAATGGGAACTTTGCTCTACAAGTAAATCTGACGCTATCACCCAAAACGAAACACTACTTTGGATTAAATAAAACAGAGGGAAACCTCTGCAGCATAAAAAAAAAAAGAAAAAAAAAAGAAGGGGGATGAAATAAATTAGAAAAACCGACCAATTGGATGGCTTTTAATTAGGTCAACTACGGTTTTTGTCAGAGACCAACCATTTTCTTTGCTAGGGTGAAAAACGCTGGACATGGCGAATGGAAGATTAAAGGATGTAATCATATCATGAAGGGGTCTGAAATGTAAATGTGTATCTGGACATTCGAGCAAAAAATGTGGGATGTCAAGGGTCTTACCACAAATACACAGTGGTGACAGTTTCAAAAATCTGCATAACCATGCATTAGTTCTTAGCCTGTGTGTCAAGTTTCTTGTGGAAATTGATCCTGGGGGGTTAGTGCCTTTTCTTACTGGAAGAGAGAGATCCCACCAGAGCTTCTTTTTTTAGTTTTCTAAGAACTGTTTCTGTCTGAAACTCCAGATATATGTTGAAAGAATAGTACAGGCTCCAGAAACAGAAATAGGAATATTGTAATTGATTGAAACTGAATTGTTCGATACCGCTTCCTTGGCACAAAAATCGGCCATTTCGTTGCCACGAAGATTAGAATGTCCAGGAACCCACAAGAGTGAAATGTCGGAGCCTCGCATAATTAACTGGTGGATTAAATACAAAATTTCGTACATAATATCTGCTCGTTCAGATGAAGATTGATTATTTAAAGCCATCAATGCTGATTTTGAATCAGATAGTATAAGGATTTTTGCAGGCACAAGAGGCATATCACTACAAATGTGAAAGCCATCAGAATTGCAAACAATTCAGCAGTAAAAATTGAACAACCTTTAGTTAAGTGGAATCTCTTCTTAATGTTAAGCTCGGGGATTACAAAAGCGGCTCCAGCTTCAGAGTTACTACTGATTGATCCATCTGTGAAAACACGGAGGTAATATTTGAAATGTGTATTAATTAGTTCTTTGGCCCGAGAGGCAATAATGAGTGGACTGTCACTCTTTTTTAATTGTGCATATGTAAAAATAATATTTTTTGCTCAGTCAGCCAAGGCGGATGAAAACAATGCGGAATTTTCGCAATCTGGGAAAGAGACAGACTGCAACTCTCAAAGACCGACTTAGTAAAATCGAACAAGGACGTGTATACAGCTTTGTTACGAATTTCTCTACAGATGTATGTTTCTTCATCAATTTCAGAGACAACCGAATTTGGAATAGCTCTAGCCCTTACCATGTAGTTACAGGCACTTAATTTCCTGTGTTCAGGTAATGGTAAAACACCAGCTTCTTTGTATGTTTTGTCGATTGAAGCCCATTAACCCAAGTGCAATCTTAAAAGCTAAGGAATCAATACTTATCAGTTTATGAAGATCAGAGTTTGAAGTAGTGAAATAGATTTCCTTACCATATGATATAATTGAGCGGACTAGTCCCATTGCAGCATTGATAAGATTATTGCCACAATTTATAACAGGGATTCCAGAAAGCACACGTAATAGAGCTGTCTTCTTCCTCGCCTTCTCAATAAAATAGTTTATATGCTTAGTCCAAAAAAGTTTATAATGGAAGATAACACCGAGACATTTCACCTGTTTATTCGGATATATGATAGTGTCATTTACCTTCATTTTAATAGCATCCCTGCCTTCAAAGTCAATCAACTTTTTAGTAAATATGACGAAAACAGTCTTTTCAGCAGTCAGGAGAAAACCACTTTCTTTCACATATTCCACAATGTTGTCGATGGCATCTTGAAAATGCTTAATAATTTTATTTCGTTTTGATGTATTGTTTGTAATATTACAGTTTAATTATTCCAGAGAGCTATGTCATCTGCGTAAGCTACTAATGTGGCACCATTTGTGTTGATATTTATCATATCATAAAGCATTAGTGAAAACAGAGTGGGAGAAATCACACTTCCCTGGGGAACACCCATATTGACGGACCTTGATCTGGATAATATACCACCTAATCTCACCTGGAATGTCCTCTGGGATAAGAATGACTTCAGAAATCTAAGAAATCGACCTCCCAACCCTACTGTATTTGCTTTATGAATCAATTTATAGTGCCACACAGAGTCATAGGCTCTATGAATGTCAAAGAAATTTGCGACCGTGGAGTGACGCTTTGCGAGTGCCTTCTTAACATGAGAAGTTAGATGGACAACATGATCAGTAACACCCCTACCTCTTCTAAAACCAGCCTGGAAAGTAGGTAAAATTCCTTTCTTCTCCAGAAAGTGTTCTAATCTAGTTTTCAAAATTCTCTCAAAAACCTTCCCAAGATGGGGAGTTAACGAAACAGGTCGGTAACTGGAAGGGTTAGATTTAGATTTTCCTTGTTTGAGAATAGGTACTATGGTTGCTTTCTTCGAATCAGTTGGAAGGATACCAGAATTCCAGCAAATCTGAAAAAAAAATCTAACACTCTTTTTAAAAAGATATTTGGAAAATGTTTGATCATATTGTACGATATTGGATCTCAGACTGTCGCAACTTTCCCTGACTTAACAGCATCGAGAGCACGATATAGATCCCCCAGCGTTATGACTGCATTAATGTAAGATGCACTGCTATCATTCTTATCCATTTCACAGGGGCAGTTCATATCTTCAAACTGTTTCCTTCTCTTCTGCTCATAGGATGGCAAGTATTCTGTCTGACTCATTTTTGCGAATGTATCCGCAAATAACTCGGCTTTCTCTTCCCTAGTTTTATACACAATATCATTTTCATACAAAGGAGGATCAGGAAGATTATAAACACCCTTTATTTGCTTTATTTCTCTCCACAGTTTTGAAGAGGCTGTTGGTTGCTGGTACAGTCGTTAATCAGATTTGTGTAGTACATCTTTTTGGCAGCAGCCACTGTTCTATTACTAAAACTATTAGCCTGTTTTTACTTGTTGTGCAGTTCTGATACTCTTTCTTTGGATTCTATTTTTCGATACCTATGCCAGTTTTTGAAAGCTTCTGTTTTGTTATTGACTGCTATTTCACATGAGCTGTTCCACCAAGGATTACCAGACCGTTTTGGATTGGTTATATACTTTACTTTTGGAATTGAACCATCAGCAGCCTTCAGAATAACATTCCTTAGAGACCGATAACAAATTTCTAAATCTTCTTGTGATTTAACATCAGTGCTGAAATTTAGATCACAGACACAGACACACACACACACACACACACACACACACACACACACACACACACACACACACACGTGAATATGGTTTATATTAGTAAATTATGATGGTTATTCATATCTGAATCGAAATGCATCTGAGTGATTGGTGGAAATTATGTAAGAATCTGGCTGTGCTCACAATATCTGATTGGTGCAAAACACAACGCAGTGTGTGTGTGTGTGTGTGTGTGTGTGTGTGTGTGTGCTCGTGTGTGTGTGCGTTTGTAAGATATAAGTAAGCTAGGGATTTGGGAGGTTGCGCAACTGAGTCACACTGTGATATTACATTCTGCAGCGTGTGTGAAGCTCTCTCTGTTGTACGTGTCTTGTGAAGCTCTCTCTGTTGTATGTGTCTGTTTGTGTGAAGCTCTCTCTGTTGTATGTGTCTGTCTGTGTGAAGCTCTCTCTGTTGTATGTCTCTCTGTGTGAAGCTCTCTCTGTTGTATGTGTTTGTCCGTGTGAAGCTCTCTCTGTTGCATGTGTCTGTGTGAAAATCTTTCTGTTGTACGTTTCTCTGTGTGAAGCTCTCTCTGTTGTATGTGTCTGTGTGTGTGAAGCTCTCTCTGCTGTATGTGTCTGTGTGTGTGAAGCTCTCTCTGTTGTATGTATCTGTCTGTGTGAATCTCTCTCTGTTGCATGTGTCTGTGTGAAGCTCTCACTGTTGTATGTGTCTGTCTGTGTGAAGCTCTCTCTGTTGCATGTGTCTGTGTGAAGCTCTCTCTGTTGCATGTCTCTCTGTGTGAAGCTCTCTCTGTTGTACGTGTTTGTCTGTGTGAAGCTCTCTCTGTTGTATGTGTCTGTGTGAAGATCTCTCTGTTGTACGTTTCTCTGTATGAAGCTCTCTCTGTTGTATGTGTTTGTCTGTGTGAAGCTCTCTCTGTTGTATGTGTCTGTGTGAAGCTCTCTCTGTTGTATGTGTCTGTATGAAGCTCTCTCTGTTGTATGTGTCTGTATGAAGCTCTCTCTGTTGTATGTGTCTGTCTGTCTGAAGCTCTCTCTGTTGTACGTGTCTCTCTGTGTGAAGCTCTCTCTGTTGTACGTGTTTGTCTGTGTGAAGCTCTCTCTGTTGTACGTGTCTGTCTGTGTGAAGCTCTGTCTGTTGTATGTGTCTGTGTGAAGATCTCTCTGTTGTACGTTTCTCTGTATGAAGCTCTCTCTGTTGTATGTGTCTGTCTGTGTGAAGCTCTCTCTGTTGTTTGTGTTGGCCTGTGTGAAACTCTGTCTGTTGTATGTGTCTGTGTGAAGCTCTCTCTGTTGTAGGTTTCTCTGTATGAAGCTCTCTCTGTTGTATGTGTCTGTGTGAAGCTCTCTCTGTTGTATGTGTCTGTCTGTGTGAAGCTCTCTCTGTTGTACGTGTCTGTCTGTCTGAAGCTCTCTCTGTTGTTTGTGTTGGCCTGTGTGAAACTCTGTCTGCTGTATGTGTCTGTGTGATGCTCTCTCTGTTGTACGTTTCTCTGTATGAAGCTCTCTCTGTTGTATGTGTCTGTCTGTGTGAAGCTCTCTCTGTTGTATGTGTCTCTCTGTGTGAAGCTCTCTCTGTTGTACGTGTCTCTCTGTGTGAAGCTCTCTGTTGTATGTATCTGTCTGTGTGAAGCTCTCTCTGTTGTATGTGTCTCTCTGTGTGAAGCTCTCTCTGTTGTACGTGTCTGTCTGTGTGAAGCTCTCTCTGTTGTATGTGTCTCTCTGTGTGAAGCTCTCTCTGTTGTACGTGTCTGTCTGTGTGAAGCTCTCTCTGTTGTATGTGTCTCTCTGTGTGAAGCTCTCTCTGTTGTACGTGTCTCTGTGTGTGAAGCTCTGTCTGTTGAACGTGTCTCTCTGTGTGAAGCTCTCTCTGTTGTACGTGTCTCTCTGTGTGAAGCTCTCTCTGTTGTATGTGTCTCTCTGTGTGAAGCTCTCTCTGTTGTACGTGTCTGTCTGTGTGAAGCTCTCTCTGTTGTATGTGTCTCTCTGTGTGAAGCTCTCTCTGTTGTACGTGTTTGTCTGTGTGAAGCTCTCTCTGTTGTATGTGTCTCTCTGTGTGAAGCTCTCTCTGTTGTACGTGTCTCTGTGTGTGAAGCTCTGTCTGTTGTACGTGTCTCTCTGTGTGAAGCTCTCTCTGTTGTATGTGTTTGTCTGTGTGAAGCTCTCTCTGTTGTACGTGTCTGTCTGTGTGAAGCTCTGTCTGTTGTATGTGTCTGTGTGAAGATCTCTCTGTTGTACGTTTCTCTGTATGAAGCTCTCTCTGTTGTATGTGACTGTCTGTGTGAAGCTCTCTCTGTTGTTTGTGTTGCCCTGTGTGAAGCTCTCTCTGTTGTACGTGTCTGTCTGTGTGAAACTCTGTCTGTTGTATGTGTCTGTGTGAAACTCTCTCTGTTGTACGTATCTCTGTATGAAGCTCTCTCTGTTGTATGTGTCTGTGTGAAGCTCTCTCTGTTGTATGTGTCTGTCTGTGTGAAGCTCTCTCTGTTGTACGTGTCTGTCTGTGTGAAGCTCTCTCTGTTGTATGTGTCTGTCTGTGTGACGCTCTCTCTGTTGTATGTGTCTGTCTGTGTGACGCTCTCTCTGTTGTACGTGTCTCTGTGTGAAGCTCTCTCTGTTGTATGTGTCTGTCTGTGTGACGCTCTCTCTGTTGTATGTCTCTCTGTGTGAAGCTCTCTCTGTTGTATGTGTCTGTGTGATGCTCTCTCTGTTGTACGTTTCTCTGTATGAAGCTCTCTCTGTTGTATGTGTCTGTCTGTGTGTAGCTCTCTCTGTTGTATGTGTCTCTCTGTGTAAAGCTCTCTCTGTTGTATGTGTCTGTCTGTGTGAAGCTCTCTCTGTTGTATGTGTCTCTCTGTGTGAAGCTCTCTCTGTTGTACGTGTCTCTCTGTGTGAAGCTCTCTCTGTTGTATGTGTCTGTCTGTGTGAAGCTCTCTCTGTTGTATGTGTCTCTCTGTGTGAAGCTCTCTCTGTTGTACGTGTCTCTCTGTGTGAAGCTCTCTCTGTTGTATGTGTCTGTCTGTCTGAAGCTCTCTCTGTTGTATGTATCTCTCTCTGTGAAGCTGTCTCTGTTGTACGTGTTTGTCTGTGTGAAACTCTCTCTGTTGTATGTGTCTGTCTGTGTGACGCTCTCTCTGTTGTACGTGTGTGTCTGTGTGAAGCTCTCTCTGTTGTATGTGTCTGTCTGTGTGAAGCTCTCTCTGTTGTATGTGTCTGTCTGTGTGACGCTCTCTCTGTTGTACGTGTGTGTCTGTGTGAAGCTCTCTCTGTTGTATGTGTCTGTCTGTGTGAAGCTCTCTCTGTTGTATGTGTCTGTCTGTGTGACGCTCTCTCTGTTGTACGTGTGTGTCTGTGTGAAGCTCTCTCTGTTGTATGTGTCTGTCTGTGTGACGCTCTCTCTGTTGTATGTGTCTGTCTGTGTGACGCTCTCTCTGTTGTATGTGTCTGTCTGTGTGAAGCTCTCTCTGTTGTATGTGTCTCTCTGTGTGAAGCTCTCTCTGTTGTACGTGTCTCTCTGTGTGAAGCTCTCTCTGTTGTACGTGTCTCTCTGTGTGAAGCTCTCTCTGTTGTATGTGTCTGTCTGTCTGAAGCTCTCTGTTGTATGTATCTCTCTCTGTGAAGCTGTCTCTGTTGTACGTGTTTGTCTGTGTGAAACTCTCTCTGGTGTACGTGTGTGTCTGTGTGAAGCTCTCTCTGTTGTATGTGTCTGTCTGTGTGAAACTCTCTCTGGTGTACGTGTGTGTCTGTGTGAAGCTCTCTCTGTTGTATGTGTCTGTCTGTGTGACGCTCTCTCTGTTGTATGTGTCTGTCTGTGTGACGCTCTCTCCGTTGTATGTGTCTGTCTGTGTGAAGCTCTGTCTGTTGTATGTGTCTGTGTGTGTGAAGCTCTCTCTGTTGTCGGTGTCTGTCTGTGTGAAGCTCTCTCTGTTGTACGTTTCTCTGTGTGAAGCTCTCTCTGTTGTACGTGTGTCTCTGTGTGAAGCTGAATTGCTGGACCATTTTTGTCGAAGACTGGTCGTTGTGATTTTACTAAGAAGTTGATCGTCATGTGGTGGTTAATCATCACCATCCTAGAACTATGGCAGATCCAGCCTTCCTTACACGTACCCAACCATCTGTACCAACACCCCAACAATCAGGGTATATTAAACGGTTACGCTCGTAACGATAGATATATTCAAACACATGAACGGCGTGGTCCTGTGCTACATGTATTTCACTTTTGGCTTTCGCAAGACTTTCCAATTCCACTCAACGTTTTGATAGAGAGAATTTATCGAAGACAGATTTTTGCTTCTAAAGTGAATTCCAGTTGTGGATTCATTTTACGAAACCGTTCGACGGGAGAACTACGTTATAACTACTCTTGTTGGAACAACCACGGTTTGTTTGATCCTGCCCCCCCTAATCACCAGTCAAAGTGACTGGGAGCTCTGCAGCTGTGATAACAGCAACGCGGCGAGTGAGTAACATCCGTCAATATAACTCTCTCTCTCTCTCTTTCTCTCTCTCGTTCGTGTGTATGTGTGTGTGTGTGTGTGTGTGTGTGTGTGTGTGTGTGTGTGTGTGTGTGTGTGTGTGTGTGTGTGTGTGTGTGTGTGTGTGTGTGTGTGTGTGAATGGTAAAATTTTGCGTGTCACAATGAACATGTATGATAGAATTAAGTCATGTGTGTTTTTAAATGGTGAAAAATCTGATTTCTTTAGCATTTGTAAGGGTGTACGACAAGGAGAAAATCTCTCGCCTTTGCTTTTTTCTCTGTATCTCAATGATTTAGAGTTATATTTGACTGAACATAAGAGTCCATCTGTTGATCTTTTATTGAGTTTTAACATTAAAGGATGTAATCATATCATGAAGGGGTTGTATGCAGATGACACAATTTTACTTTCAGAGACGAAAGAAGGATTACAACAGTCCCTCAATGTCTTTCACAAATATTGTTTAAAATGGAAACTAGTGGTCAATGTAAAGAAAACTGAAGTGATGATATTTAATTCTACAAACAAGCTACAGCCTTTTTTTTAGGTTTGGTGATGCATATTTGGATGTTGTCGATTCTTTTAAATATCTTGGCATCGAATTTAGTAGAAACGGAACTTTTTACAAAGCTAAAAAAATGATTTATGAACAGGGCCAAAAAGCTATCTTTTCTTTACTTCAGTCAGCCAAAAATCAAGATTTACCTTTACAAATCATTCTGGACATGTACCAGTCTATGATTGTTCCCATTTTGTTGTATGGTGCAGAAATATGGGGTTATGAAAATGTAAATATACTTGACAAATTAGAATTGAAATTTTTGAAACGCTTGTTCAAACTGAGCAGAAAACTATGACCCAAATTGTTTATGGAGAAACTGGTATTTATCCAATTAGTGTGTTAGTGAAAATGAGATTAGTTCGATTTTGGACCAGCTTAGTGATACCAAACACAGAAAAATATTCTGGGAAAATATATTTGATATTACTTGACTTATATCGAAATGGTATTTATTCTTCAAAATGGATGAGTTGTATCAGACAAATTTTAACAGAAGCAGGGTATGACTGTTTGGGATGCTCAATTATTCTTGGAGAGGGAATCTTTCTGCAAGAATGTCAACATTGCTTTGAGAGATAGTTTTCAAACTCTGTGGAGACATGTTCTAGAGGCGAATAGTAAATGCTTGTTTTATCAAAATGTCAAAAGTGGATTTGGTAGAGAAAAATACATAAGTCAAATGCCTGATAATTACGTTATCAGCTTCTTCAGATTTCGAAGTAGTAATCATAAGCTGGAAATAGAAACAGGGAGATACAAAGGCATACCACGAGAGTTACAGCTTTGTAAGGTTTGTAACATGTCTGTGATTGGTGATGAGTTTCATTTTATAATGGAATGTCCCAGTTATGATCAGTTACGAAATAGATATGTTCCTAAAAAATATTTGTCTCCAAAATCGGTTTTAAATTTTTGTAATAACTCAAAGGAGGCAAATAAGTCATTTTAGCTGTAAGTAAGATGATTAGATTTGCAAATGTTGCATAGCTGTACTTTTGGAGTTAAAAGACGTTTGTGTTTTCTCAACTTTTATGTGACATTGTTGTGTATTTGGAAATGTTTGTTCTGGGCATGAAAAGATTATTTTGGAGTAATCCTCCATACTCCAGTAGGAGTGAAAGTGAAAGGATAATTAAAACTTGAAACTTTAAACTTGTGTGTGTGTGTGTGTGTGTGTGTGTGTGTGTGTGTGTGTGTGTGTGTGTGTGTGTGTGTGTGTGTGTGTGTTGCAGGGTAACAGCTCCTACGGCAGAACACTGATGCGGAAGGACAAACACATTGTCAGCACTGTGGTTGATGACCAGGGCGCCAAACACGCCATTCAAGACCCATTCTTCAAATTCTTGACGCAGATCAGTGACACACACTGATGTGGTGATGAGAAAAAAAGTCGGTGATACTCAATTTACCTTTGCAGATCGGCATATTTGTTTATAGCTATGCCAAGCTGCGGTTGCTGAAGTTCTACAATGTATGTTGACCAAACGGACTTTGAGGTAGTCACCTGTGATACAGATTCACTTTACATGGCACTCAGCCAGTCATCGCTGCATCAAACCCTATCTTCAGCAGGATTTTTTGAAGCATCGGGATGACTGGCTACCCACCATACGCTGTCAGTCACAAGGATCACCACACAAGCTATGGAGATGTCCGACCTTCCACCTTGATGCCTTGCTGCATGTTGGCATCAGCTGAGAGAACCCGGTCTGTGGAAGCTGGAGGACAAAGCTGATTCCATCATACATCTGTGTTGGGGAAAATACAAAGCTATCTTGCAAGGTTGTCCAAAAACGCATTGACCCCTTATCTGTCAGCTACTGTGAAGACGTGTTGACCTCAAAGGAGAGCCGCCCCATTGTCAACCGATGTGGTTCAGGTTGCATTCCGACCAACGGATGCATACCCACGTGAAACCCAAGCGAGGTCTCTCCTACCTGTGTGTCAAACGAGAGGTCCTGGATGTGGATGATGGTGTGTCCACTCTCCCCTTGAAGCTATAAAACAGTGAGGTGGGTGTGTGTGTGGGGGGGGGGGGGGGAGGGGGGGGGGGGGTGCGGAGGGGGAGGGGGGAGGGGCCTTGGGGGGGACGGTGCTACTTCTTCAGTGTTCACGTCTCTTCCAACACCCATTTCCCTTGCTGATGGCAGGCCCTTCTGGATGTGGCAAAACGATGTTTGTGGTCCGACTTATTCAACAGTGTCAGGCTCGTATTCAGCCACCCATTCAACGTGTGATTTACGTCTATCAGACAACACGCTGGCTGACTTCACCACTCAGATTGACCCACTCTTAGATCTACAGGGCAGCTATGAAATTAGATTGTGTGAAATCACCTATCCACGATCCTGGCTCAATGTAACATCAGATGACTTTTATCTGTCCCTATTGGATGGCAGCAGTCTCCGCACTCAGACCATCCATCTGACTCCTGGACATTGTGAAGGTGTAGGGCATCTGGTTACTGTTCTCAATGAAGAAATCCAGAATCACTTCAAACCAAAAGGGTCACCCCCTATCCCTGGCTTTCCCACAAATTGTGGAAAGAAATATTTAATACTTTCACCGCCAGTCAATTTAGAGAACAAAATTCCCTTATGGTATAAACACAGAAAAGACAGTGGCTAAGAATAGCTGGGGATTCCCCCTGCGATGTATATAGAAAATATGGCCTATCCTACCACCGAACATTAAGAGCAGTAGGTTCATGGATAACAGACCAATGAATGGTCACCTTTCAGTGACATGGGTCCTCTACCACGCATGTAAATAAATGCGAGCTTGGCGATGAAAGGGTTAACTACCGACAACATGTTGGTAAAGTGCAGATGTCACTGGAGGTAACCGTTGCTGTCAGACTCTCAGATTAACTGGACGCTAGTCATTCGGATGAGATGATAAACCGAGGTCCCGTGTGTAGCATGCACTTAGCGCACGTAAAAGAACCCACGGCAACAAAAGGTTGTTGTAGGAAAAACAAATAAAACTGCATGCAGCAAAAAAATACACAAAAATGGGCGGCGCTGTAGTGTAGCGACGTGCTCTTCCTGAGGAGAGCAGCCCGAATTTCACACAGAGAAATCTGTTGTGGCAAAAAAGAAATACAAATACAATGTCCTTTGTTTTGCCAGTCGAGTATATTGGGGACCGTTGCATGTACGCAGAACATGTAGCGAACATCAACAAAGGACTGAACTGTCTCTGTCTGTATTCTCAGTTCAGTGGAGGATCGGATTGTTGGGGAAACCAGAGCTCCCCTGTTACGTATGGTTCCTCAAACCGGAGAGCGGGGTGACGTCATCTTCCATACGTTCCAGGATGTCCACTACCTACCAGTCAAGTACAATGGTTTCGATCGAGTAACTGTCAACATAAGAAACAACGCAGGAGACCTCATCCCATTTGAACGAGGAGAGGTCATTCTGACAGTTCGACTCTGACGACGATTGATGCTCTCGTAATGCGACACCTCTATGTGGATTACCCCGCCAACGTGTACAATGATTATTTTGCCGCTCCAGTGGGTGGACAACTACCGTATTTTGCAGGCGCCCGTCATCAGCGTGGTCATGGACTGTTTAGCAAGGTGCTGCACTCAGTGGTTGTCCCCGGGGTCAGCCGAGTACTGAAAAAGGAGTTACCTCGTCGGCTGGTTAGTTTTGACTCAGACGTACTGGGAGACGTATCCAGTGGACGTAGCTTGAAAGAGTCTTTGAAAAAGAGGGATCTCCAGCAAATCCAAGACGTGGCCTTGGGGATAGTGAACCCTTCAGCAAAGCCAACCTAGGGTCCTCTAGGGCAACGTATCCACAAACGGCGAGGACCCCTGAAAAGGACGACCAGTGCCAAAAGAGCCAAAGCTGATATTTTTTCCCCGCTGATAATGACTGAACTCATCCACTCGGATTCTGGACCATGTCTGAAAGCAGAGCTGGATGTGTTTCAAACACCCCCAACACAAACCGCCATTCTAAATGGACACCACACCAAATATCGTCTTCTTTCTACCCTAACTGATAGTGGACCTGTGGAGTTTTTTTTGTGTCTGCCAGTGACGAGGAGTACATCGACCTCAATGACACTTACCTGTATGTTAAGCTTTCGGTGCTCAATGACCTAACTGAAGGGGCGGTGGTGGGACCGGAAAACCTGCTGCTCCACACACTGTGTGCCCAATGCGAGCTGGCCCTCAATGATACCTTGATCACCGCTTCTAACAACACCTACCCCTATCGGGCTTATCTGGAGACGTTGCTGACCTACGCAGTATGCCAAAAGAACTCACCTATAGCTCGGAATGTTCTGTACAGACAAATATAGAGCAATGGAGGCCATGCAGAATGATAACACTTGTCTCAAAGAGCGAGAAAAGTTGATTAAACTCGGTCGACCCTTTGAACTCATGGGTCGTCTTCGTTTAGACTTTTTTTCATTAAGATAAGCTGCTTACCAACGGGATGAGCATGGAACTCCGCCTGACTTGCAACACAGACGTCTTCTGTCTGTACTCCACGGCAGTGGATCTAGCCTTCAAAATCAACGTGAAAGTGAACGCCAGTGTTCAGCTGGCCCACCTGAGAACGCTACAAAAGAGGAACGCCAAGTACCCCTGAAAAGAATGATCACTAAGGTATTTGTCGTACCACACGGGCAGATGCAAGTACAAAAGGAGAACTTGTTCTTGGGGCATTTACCCACCCGTCTGGTAGTTGGTCTCATCGCCAATGAAGCTTTCCACGGGTCTTGTGTGTGTGTGTGTGTGCGTGTGTGTGTGTGTGTGTGTGTGTGTGTGTGTGTGTGTGTGTGTGTGTGTGTGTGTGTGTGTGCAAAGCCATATAGCAGCAGATATATGTAAACTGATTATTCATTTTAAAGTACAAATAGCACATAAACCCATCAAACACACACACACACACCTTTTCCAAATTAGTCAACACGTCCTCTCCGCGAAGCTACAGCCAGCCGGTTACCACCTTCACCGTCTGTTCTACGTCATCTGTCAAGTACAAATAACCCGAAACCACATCCCACACCTCACCTTTAACCTTCACCGTCTCATCTCTCTCTCTCTCTCTCTCTCTCTCTCTCTCTCCACCATTCACCTTCCTTTATCACCTCTGACCTCCTCCACTCACCTTTACCCTCTACTCACCCTTTCACCTTTCGTGCTCCCCAACAACAACATAACCACGCCGATGACTGGATAATGGCCCTAACCAACTCATAATAACCCATCATCTGACACTAACCACCCTTTAATGACACAACCCTTCATTACCCCAAGACCAATTACACTTAATGATGTGATAATTGCCCTAATTGAAGATAATTGCTTTGCGCTCAAAGTGTGGTCAAACCACGAGTATATACTATTCCTCTCTGGGTAAGGAACGTTCTGACCACACTCTGAGGAAAACGGTCACGGCATTGGTGACAGTGACTGGGCGAGATAATCTACGCCGACACTGCAGGAATCCACACCTCGACGAAGCCGTGCGTGTTTCCCAAGTCTTCCTGGTGATGTTATCAGAGACCGTGGCAGTTCAATAATGCACAGGCGATTATCGAGTGCGCTACGTCGTGGCGATCCCAACAACTTTGCGGTGAAATTGTATCGAACCACTCATTGCCGATGCTGTCAAAACTGTCCTCAGAGACACAGGCCTCTGCTATCCCTCAAATGTCCTCAGAGAGGTCTCTGTCCTTAGAGAGGTCTCTGTTATAACTGACCTCAAAGAGGTCTCTGTTATCCCTGACCTCAAAGATGTCTCTGTTATCCCTGTCCTTAGAGAGGTCTCTGTTATAACTGACCTCAAAGAGGTCTCTGTTATCCCTGACCTCAAAGAGGTCTCTGTTATCCCTGTCCTTGGAGAGGTTTCTGTTATCCCTGACTTCAAAGAGGTCTCTGTTATCCCTGACTTCAAAGAGGTCTCTGTTATCCCTGACCTCAAGAGGTCTCTGTTATTCCTGTCCTCAAAGAGGTATCTGTTATCCCTGTCCTCAAAGAGGTCTCTGTTATCCCTGACCTCAAGAGGTCTCTGTTATTCCTGTCCTCAAAGAGGTCTCTGTTATTCATGTCCTCAAAGAGGTCTCTGTTATCCCTGTCATTAGAGAGGTCTCTTGTATCCCTGTCCTTAGAGAGATCTCTGTTATCCCTGACCTTAAAGAGGTCTCTGTTATCCCTGTCCTTAGAGAGGTCACTGTTATCCCTGACCTCAAAGAGGTCTCTGTTATCCCTGTCCTTAAAGAGGTCTCTGTTATCCCTGACCTTAGAGAGGTCTCTGTTGTCCCTGCCCTCAAAGAGGTCTCTGTTATCCCTGACATCAAAGAGGTCTCTGTTATCCCTGACCTGAGAGAGGTCTCTGTTATTCCTTTCCCCAAAGAGGTATCTGTTATCCCTGTCATTAGAGAGGTCTCTGTTATCCCTGTCCTTAGAGAGGTCTTTGTTATCCCTGGCCTCAAAGAGGTCTCTGTTATCCCTCACCTCAAAGAGGTCTCTGTTATCCCTGACCTCAAAGAGGTCTCTGTTATCCCTGACCTAAAAAAGTCTCTGTTATCCCTGACCTCAAAGAGGTCTCTGTTATCCCTGTCATTGGAGAGGTTTCTGTTATCCCTGACTTCAAAGAGGTCTCTGTTATCCCTGACTTCAAAGAGGTCTCTGTTATCCCTGACCTCACAGAGGTCTCTGTTATTCCTGTCCTCAAAGAGGTCTCTGTTATCCCTGTCATTAGAGGTCTATTTTATCCCTGTCCTTAGAGAGATCTCTGTTATCCCTGTCCTTAGAGAGGTCACTGTTATCCCTGACCTCAAAGAGGTCTCTGTTATCCCTGTCCTTAGAGAGGTCACTGTTATCCCTGACCTCAAAGAGGTCTCTGTTATCCCTGTCCTTAGAGAGGTCTCTGTTATCCCTGACCTTAGAGAGGTCTCTGTTGTCCCTGCCCTCAAAGAGGTCTCTGTTATCCCTGACATCAAAGAGGTCTCTGTTATCCCTGACCTCAGAGAGGTCTCTGTTATTCCTGTCCTCAAAGAGGTCTCTGTTATCCCTGTCATTAGAGAGGTCTCTGTTATCCCTGTCCTTAGAGAGGTCTCTGTTATCCCTGACCTCAAAGAGGTCTCTGTTATCCCTGTCCTTAGAGAGGTCTCTGTCATCCCTGACCTCAAAGAAGTCTCTGTTATCCCTCACCTCAGAAATGTCTCTGTTATCCCTGACCTCAAGGAGATCTCTGTTATCCCTGACCTCAAAGAGGTCTCTGTTATCCCTGACCTCACAGGGGTCTCTGTATACCCTTCTCTGTTATTCCTGTCCTCAAACAGGTCTCTGTTATCCCTGTCCTCAGAGAGGTCTCTGTTATACCTGTCACCAAAGAGGTCTCTGTTATCCCTGTCACCAAAGAGGTCTCTGTTATCCCTGTCCTCAAAGAGGTCTCTGTATTACCTGTCCTCAAAGAGGTATCTGTTATACTTGTCACAAAGAGGTTTCTGTTATACCTGTCCTCAGAGAAGTCTCTATTATCCCTGTCTTTAGAGAGGTCTCTGTTATACTTGTCCTTAGAGTGGTCTCTGTCTTTGCTATCCCCAAACTGTTCTGGTGGGGGTTTGTGTTATCCCTAAACTCTCCTCTGAGAGATCTCTGTAATCGTTAACTGTCCTCAGAGATGGAGAGAGAGAGAGAGAGAGAGAGAGAGAGAGAGAGAGAGAGAGAGAGAGAGAGACAGAGAGACAGAGAGACAGAGAGAGAGAGTGGACAGATGTGCGGTTTGTGGCTTGTGTCAACAGGGTGCATAAGGTCAAGGTCATAATTTACACTGACGTGCGCTCGGAACGGGAATTCCCGGTCTGCGGAGCGTGCCACGTGGCGCGCGTTCTCCATCTCCTGATGTCAGGGCTGTATCACACACAGGGGGATTACACCAGCTTATCCTAACTAATCTACCAGGCTCTTCTCGTGTCTTTGAAAGGGAAAGGATCAGGGAAAGCAAGTAACCGTGCACTCCAATTCTCCCGACATAAAAGCCTTGAACATCATGGGGCTGATAAGAGAAGTAATGAAAGAATTTAACAACGTTTGGGGATTAACTGCATCACATAGTCCCAGTATTTGTGTTGGTTCTTGAAATGAGCTGCTATACGATCGTGAACGTGTGTGTGTGTGTGTGTGTGTGTGTGTGTGTGTGTGTGTGTGTGTGTGTGTGTGTGATAAAGAGAGAGAGAGAGAGAGAGAGAGAGAGAGAGAGAGAGAGAAAGAGAGAGAGAGAGAGACAGGGCGGGAGCAGGGGAACATATAGAAGGCAAAAGATACAAAGATAATACACACCCAAATGCTGTTTTATTTTTTGATGCGATTAACAATCAGAAGCAATGTTAACCACTTAAAGAAAAGAAGGGATATCTTATATTCTGGTGGCAGAAACACCTTCTCTTGATGATAACTGTGTTCGTTTTTTTCCAGACCATAATATCCCTGTTTAGCATCTGATCAGAAAATAGGCGGTTCTATTTCAGACTGGCTTTCTTTAGTGCAAGTGCTTTTGCTTTACAGCACAAATCTTAAAAGGTCTTTCCAAAGTCTCCCCCATTGCTGATCGCCTGTGGTCATTGTGCTACCGAGAAACAAATGTTGCAAACATATGGCTCTTGTTAATTTGCATTATTTTCTCATGCTATATGTCTCTTTGTGGTCTTTCCCCCTCCCTCCTCCCTCTCGGTCTGTCTGTCTCCCTCGTGTTCTTTACACACCTCTTCCTCTTCAACATCAACCCTCGTTTGAATTTTGGTTGGTGATGATGAAAACCTCTAGCAAAACTGTTAAGCGCTATCGTAAGAATCATTGCTGAAGTGCTATAGTAACAATTACTGCTAAAGACCTGTGGCAAAACTCATTGCTAAAACCCTATAGTAAATCTCATTGCTAAAGCCCTGTGGTAAAACTAAGGCCAAGGACCTGTAGTAAACCTCATTGCTAAAGCCATATGGTAAAACTTAAAACTGTGGTAAAACTCATTGCTAAAGTCATATGGTAAAACACAAAGCCAAAACTCTGTGGTAAAGGTCATGGCCAATACCAGTTATTCAGCCAAAGCCCTGTGGTAAAGGTCATGGCCAACACCAGTTGTTCAGCCAAAGCCCTGTGGTAAAGGTCATGGCCAACACCAGTTGTTCAGCCAAAGCCCTGTGGTTAAGGTCATGGCCAACACCAGTTGTTCAGCCAAAGCCCTGTGGTAAAGGTCATGGCCAACACAAGTTGTTCAGCCAAAGCCCTGTGGTTAAGGTCATGGCCAACACCAGTTGTTCAGCCAAAGCCCTGTGGTAAAGGTCATGGCCAACACCAGATGTTCAGCCAAAGCCCTGTGGTAAAGGTCATGGCCAACACCAGTTGTTCAGCCAAAGCCCTGTGGTAAAGGTCATGGCCAACACCAGTTGTTCAGCCAAAGCCCTGTGGTAAAGGTCAAGGCCAAAGCCCTGTGGTAAAGGTCATGACCAACACCAGTTGTTCAGCCAAAGCCCTGTGATAAAGGTCAAGGCCAAAGCCCTGTGGAAAATGTCATGGCCAAAGCCAGTGTTCAGCCAAAGCCCTGTGGTAAAGGTCATGGCCAAAGCCAGTTGTTCAGCCAAAGCCCTGTGGTAAAGGTCATGGCCAAAGCCTTAAAGCGCCTGCAGAGAAGGAGATTGAGAGAGTCAGTTACACTGTGGCTGCACCTGAGAGCAGCGTGAGTCACGACTGATGTGATGGATGGGGTGCTCAGCCTAGGAATTTAGATCAGTCTTCTCAGTGCTCTCCAGATGAGCTTTCTCCTTCTGCTTCCATCTTCCGTGTCAGTCTCTGACGGAAAAATGTTTTCAATTATGGCACGATGAAACAGAATCAGGATGAGGGCACTGACACCAGACCTCTTTAGCTGTCTCCGAAGAATGGATGGCCGCGCTGTGCAGATAACACACGTGATATGAGTCCCCAGCATACTGAGGGGGCAGGAGGAGAAATTAAACAACCAGAGGCTTGGCGTTTTTCTCCTTGATGGCAAGAGGCTCGTGGGGTTTCGTTTTTCAAACACACACACACGCACACACACACACACACACACACACACACACACACACACACACACACACATACACACGTATATACATGCATACATACATATATATCATATTATATTCATTCACGCACGCACGCACGCACGCACTCACGCACACACACACACACACACACACACACACTGGCGCCGACATGTGTTCATTGTGGACACGACATAAAACCTTCACACAATCGATAAAGCGTAAACCCTTGGGAGCACTCATTCAAATTTATTCATGCACACTTTTTCAAAGCAGCGAGAAGGGATTATCCCTTTCTATGCAAACACAGAGCAGTGTTCGCAGTGTTGGTGTCTGGGATCAGTTTCTTTCTTGCTGAACAATCCCCTTCCTCTGATGCTTCACACAGCCGTGTGCTGGCTCCATACAAGTTTCATGAAACAGCTATGAGAAAATCAATGTAAAGATCGCATTACTTCTTTTGTAGAGTAGTAGTGGTAGCAGTAGTAGCAGCAGCAGTTGCTGTGGTAGTACTATTGGTGACATGCATTAGTAGTAACTGCTGTTGTTGATATTACCATCACAACTGCTGGTTACATAAATTATCTCTCTCTGTCTCCCGACTTTGCTGCATTGTTCCTCTGTACAATATATCACTGCACGCACTGGTACTTGCCCCCCTCTCTCTTTCTCTCACACCCGCAGACACATGCACGCTTGCACTTACACACACACGCGCTCGCTAAACCCCCCCACCCCCCGCCCCCCGGGCCACCACCACTGCCCCCCAAACACACACACACACACACAACTTTTGCCTATACTTAGAGTCAAAACGCCCCTCGTGTTTCCCAATGCATGGTAGGCCACGTGCTGTCTGACGCCTTTCATATCACACGAACAGATGCCTCTCCTTGGAAGTCGTTTCAAATGGAATACCAACCCTGTTATTGTACATATGGAAACTGTTCTTGCTGTAGTTTTGACTGCAATTAGTATTTTTAAGATAGATGATGGTTTTCATCTGACGTGATTTATCAAGGGCGGATCTTTACCTCTTACAGCACAATCTACCTTTCTGCTTCACAAAGCCTTGGGTTTGGCAGTTGATTGATTGACTGGAACATGTCACACAATGACGAGTATCGATTTGTGTCGTCCCCGGGGACACGCTGGCTTGTGTTTTTCCCTCCAGCTAGCAGTGAAGAACGCTTTCATGAATATTGAATCCACTTCCAACTGGTACTGTCCCGGGAAGTCTGTTTTCTTACACAGGGTTTGGCTGACAGTGCTCTCCCTTTTGTTTCCTCCCTTGGTAACCTTTTGCAACTTCT
>NC_134899.1:46763959-46783959 GCF_041734735.1 Babylonia areolata | reverse complement strand
TCAAGGACAAGAGTATGTTAAAGCTCCCCTTGGCCCCCCTCCCTCACCCCAAGCACCCCCCCCCCCCCCCAAAAAAAAAAGAAAAAAAAAAGAAAAAGAAAAGTATATTACAATACAAGGCTTCAAGGAAGAGACGATGTAGTAGTAGTAACTGCTGTTATTGCTATTCCGAAATTTTAAAAAAAAAAAGAAAAGAAAAGATTAACTAGAATCAATTTGATCAAATTCGTTGCCATTCTGGAAAAGCCTAAGAGAAATGGGACGTGGAAACACCAGTATGACATCAGTATGGAAGAGTGGCACCAGAACATCAAGAGTGTATCTTCCATGGATACCGATAGGGACAGGTGTGGTCTGATGATCTTACCATGTTGGCTGCTGAAGAATGTGAAATGACACTGTGGAGAAGAGGTTTTGCTCTTCGCAAGCTGATGACGGGTAAAGCATGTGGCCTTGATGGTGTGTCTGCTGAAATATTAAAAACTGGGATTGGTATATCTTTTAAGTATTAGTTCTAAACTCTCTACGACGGTTTTGAATAATCGATTATATTAATGGTTAGAAAACAAGATGATTACAGAGTGTCAAGCCGGCTTCCCACAATCTTAAAACGATATCAGATGTTTAACTCGTACACTTGTATTCAGAAATGCCTGTGTTAAAGTATTAAATTATACGTTGCTTTAGCTATTTTAGAAAAAAAAAAAAAAAAAAAACCCCAAAAACAACAACCAAAGACAATCAGTTCTGTCAGATTTGAAGAGTTGTTACAGAATTTGAGAAACCAGGGTGTATCTGGCTTTATATATATATATATATATATATATATATATATATATATATATATATATCCCCGCCCCCCGGTATATATCTATATATCAGCGACCTGAACAATAGTGTCAAAGCCCAGGTTCGACTTGATGCTGATGACACCATCATCTACTAGCACATCAGCTGACTCCGGACTTGCTCCAGTTGCAGGAAAATCTCAGTACTCTAGAAGAATGGGAGTCAACATGGCTTTTGAACTCGTAGACAATTGCCATGTCCTCGCCATCTCTAGGAAGAGAAATCCAATCCTGGCCAATCACAAACTGCATGGTCGGTCACTTTCAAGAGCAAACAATGCCTGAGAGTCGAAAATTTTAATGTCGAATGATCTGCACTGGGGCTCTCACATCAATGCTACTCCGCTCTTCCTCTGACTGTTACCTCTTGAAACCTCCTCGTGTCAATACAAGAACCTATGGTGAACGTTCTTGCTTCTTTGCTGCTCCTCACATCTGGAACAACCTTCCTCATCATATCTGTGCATCTGATTCTATCTCTGCTTTTCGCTCATCACTAAAAACTCTTCTTTTTAAAACCTATCTATAAGCACTCTCAGCTTCCTTGTTCTCCAACACCACCCATGTCAGCTCACTTTGGGTGTATGAAGAGTGGGAAAGGGAGTGTGTGTGTGGGAGGGGGGAGAGATAGGGAGGTGGGGGGAGAGAGGGGGTGGGGTGGAGGCGGGGGGGGGGGGGATGAGAAATAGTGGTCATGAATGTAATTTGTAATATTTTTCTTTCATTTAAAGCGCCCTGAGCTCTTACAGATAAATGGCGTTATATAAAGGTACATTATTATTATTATTATTATTATTATTGCTGCAAAGGCCAAGAAAGTCTGAGCCTTCGCCTACAGAAATGTTCGTGGCTGTTCCACCAGAGTCCACACCAGCTGCCACAAGGGCCTTGTTCGACCCATCAGGGGGTATACTGCCGCCGTCTGGGACCCCACCAACAGAACCTCATGAACAATCCAGAGCGTGTCCAGAGGCGTGGTGCTAAGTGCATCATGCAAGACTTCAGCCAAACCACCAGCGCCTCAGGACTCGTCTCAAAGCTTAAGTTGATCCCATACTCCCGTACTGATGTCCATAGGCATTCTTTCTTCCCTTCAGCTATTCGGATCTGGAACGCCCTTCCCTACTCTGTCTTTCTTACCGACTCCTCAGCTGTCTTTAGACGAGTAGTTGAGGCTAGGGTAACCCCCAACAACTGATTCCTGATGTTTTTTGTACACGTACAAACAAGCGGTTCTCTACATATTTTCAAATTAGATTTACCAAAATATTCCTTACCTTTCCAGTCATAAACTAATAAACTGACTGATTCGGAGATAACCGCTGGAACTAATGAATTATGTACTCGTATTTATGTCTCACTTATTGGCATTAAACAGTTGATGTTGCTGGTTTACTCTCTCTCTCTCTCTGCAATCACCGAATGTTTGCCTGTTTGGAACAGAGGAAACAGATGAAGAGACAGCTCTCCTCAAGATACTACTGGGGAACAGATTCTGTACACACAGTTTTGAGTTTGAAAGGGATTATCGTTCTCTTAAATCAAACGAACTGAATATTTTCCTAACATGAAAATGAGATTTTTAAATCAAACTCTCAGTCGAATAATCAATTTGTCAGTGAACATGCCAGTCAGTAAATAAAAAAAACCCAAAACATTTAAGTGAGATGAACACACACACACACGCACACACACACACACACACACACAAGCACGCAGGCAAACACGCTCACACACACACACACACACACACGCACACACACACACACACACACACACACAAGCACGCAGGCAAACACGCTCACACACACATACACGTGCATTCCGTCAGAACAACCAGTGGTGAACGGTGTTCAAGTTACACGGCAGAGGTTGTTTTCGCTCGGGGCGGGCGGAGTGCGGCAGCCACACCCATTGATGATGGCAGCTCTGGTTTCCCGCACCACCTGCTTTGCGGTGACATGAACCTGGCGATATGGCGACACTTTGACAGAGAGGTGGTGCTGGGCCAAGACAGAGAGAGACAGACAGACACAGACACAGACAGACAGACAGGACTGACGGACGGGACTGGGAGACGGAAACCGAGTGAAAAGCCATTCCCCGGGGACAGACGACGGCGGTAGTGGGAAGACACGAGAATGACTTGAGGACAATAACTTTCCTGAACAACAAACTAAAACGGCAACACGCCAATCAATCCACCCGATGAAAGCACCAAATGTCACACGGCGGGGGATCAATATGACAATGTCTTTTGCAATATCACCCTGCCAACCCGGCAGCCACCTGGCACAAGGCGAGATACCCCCTTCATAAACCCCGGTACCTGGCGTTGTTTTAAACACACACAACTACACTTCTCCCATCGTGAACACAGTACGTCTGTCTGTCCGTGTCTACCTGTCTATGTCTCGACCAATATTTAAACATATACACAGAAATATGTCGAGGCAGACGTTTTCAAAGAGGTTTATTTAGACAGACAAACTGAAGTATAATTAGCAGGAAGGATGCCACACACACACACACACACACACACACACAGAGGGGTTAAACAGAAATACTGTCAGACTTGTCGAAAAACAAAAAGATGGACAGATAAACAGAAGACATGTGGTAGACAGATAGACAGAGATAAACAGCTCTATGGAGCTTAAAACCTCTGACAAAAATATCGCCAACTCATTTTTGATTCCTTGAGGCAGAATTGTCTGTGATTGCCAGCAGTCTGTTGGGGAGAGAAGACAGGGGGTGTGGGGGGGTTGGGGGGGGGGGGTATATAAAGTCATGGATGGGGGAGGAGGATAGGAGGATGTGTTAACCATGAAGTGTCTTGGTTATCCAGTGCGTCAACAGTCTCTTCGCACAGGGTTTGTTTCTGATTTCTTTGCTTCTTTATTCATTCCTTTATTTCTTTATTTATTTCTTTATTATTACTTACATGTTGATGTAAGTTTGAATAGGGAGAAAATAGAGTTAGAATGTATTCCCCGGGGAGGGGCGGGAGAGAGGGAAGCGAAAGACACGGATGGATGAATAGCCATCATTTGTTCACAATGACAGACTGATTTAAGAGGGTAAAAAAGAGACAGGTCATCATTATAGACCCCTACACCGTCGTCAAAGTCAGCGACAATGCGTTGTGTACTTCTGACGTCACTGGCGGAAACCGATAAAGGCCAACAGTCTTAATACGTCACTCAGTGCCTTCCCAAGCCGTCAACACAATTCTGTTTGTCGGACGTGTTCAGTTCGCCGCCATCTTATCATATAAAATATAGTTCTTTATTCCTTTCGGAGAAATGTAGATAAATAGACAAATAAATAGATACAGAGATAAAGAGAAAGAGAGGGAGAGAGAGAGAGAGACAAGGACAATGTGTGTGTGTGTGTGTGTGTGTGTGTGTGAATAAATGAGTGAGAGAATCAGTTTGATCAGTTTCGCAGGCAGACATACATACAGACAGAGAGACAGACAGGCAAACGGAGATAGAACTGTTCAAATTCTTTTCTCTTTCCACAACACCAAGAAAACCAATGGGCAAAAATGAAAAATCAACGCAAAAAAAAAGTAAAGAAAGAAATCCGCCAACAGTTACCTGACAGTCCGCCGAAGTGTTCACCTGGCTCCTGGACATGCCCGCCGTGCCCACAGTGGGCTGGGTGTCGGTCCGCCTGTCCAAGGGGGTGGAGGTGGGTGATGCAAACAGTGCCTCACTACACGTCCCGACTCCACACCCAGCTCCTGTCCTCACTGTACCTGTAGCCACCGTCTGTCTGCAATGATCACAGACCCGCTCACTGTCTGTCTGCAATGATCACTGTCTGTCTGCAATGATCACAGACCCACTCACTGTCTGTCTGCAATGATCACTGTCTGTCTGCAATGATCACAGACCCGCTCACTGTCTGTCTGCAATGGTCACTGTCTGTCTGCAATGATCACAGACCCGCTCACTGTCTGTCTGCAATGATCACAGACCCGCTCACTGTCTGTCTGCAATGATCACTGTCTGTCTGCAATGATCACAGACCCGCTCACTGTCTGTCTGCAATGATCACAGACCCGCTCACTGACTGTCTGTCTGCAATGATCACAGACCCGCTCACTGTCTGTCTGCAATGATCACAGACCCGCTCACTGTCTGTCTGCAATGATCACAGACCCGCTCACTGCCTGCCTGCAATGATCACAGACCCGCTCACTGCCTGCCTGGAATGATCACAGACCCGCTCACTGCCTGCCTGCAATGATCACAGACCCGCTCACTGCCTGCCTGCAATGATCACAGACCCGCTCACTGCCTGCCTGCAATGATCACAGACCCGCTCACTGCCTGCCTGCTGCCACGCCGCACCACGCGGCTCCCCCACTCCTTTCTGACTGTTTCCTGTCTGTCGGTTCTCTTCTGTTGGCTGTCAATGTCATGGAGAAGCTATAGCTGAAACGCTACACTTCCTTTTGTGGCTGGTGTTCCTGGTTGTGTCATATAATGATGATGATGATGATACTACTAATGATACTAACAATGCTACTACTACTACTGCTGCTGCTGCTGCTGCTGCTGCAACTACTATCGAAACAACAACAATAATCATAGGCCTAAGTGTATCTATAAAACATAAAAATGCAATTGAAAATAGTAAAAAGACTTAAGCAACAACAACAACGAAAGATTAAAAAGTTAACCAACAAAAATGACAACAGGGTCAAAATAACAACAACATAACAAATATAAACAACAAATACAGAAAAATGCAGTCGCATAACTGAATATAGAATATCATATAAAAAAATCACCCTTTTGTTTCAAGGTAACTGAATGAACATATTAATGTCACCACTAACATAAAGACTGACCGTGACTGCTCGGTAAAAGAAAGAAAAAGAAAAAAAAGTGCGTGGTAACCGAGCTGTAAGTGAAATACACATTTTATTTTCATAATTATATAAGAAATGTAAGGGTTGTCGGACTATCTATGGCCATTCAGAAAGCTGGCAGCGAGTGAGTGATAATTCGTCCTACTTGCACAGAAGGTGTAAAAGTTATCTTCAATTGCAAAAATTCCATGAAAAAAGAAATGCTGCGATAGACCGCGGTGGCGTTTCAATCCAGGAAAGACACATTTTTGTACTTGCCAATATGCATGATCATGCATTTCCTGTAAATGAAAGAAAACGGCATACTTGGAAATAAATTGCATTAGCTTTCTCCAAACAGGCTGAAAAGCTAGATGTTATTCCTCCCCGAAGACAACCGGGATTTCGGTCGCAGATACATTGACACAGACACAGACACGGACACACATTTGATTTTGATACAACGTTTCGTTTCCGGAAATGTCTCCATGACCAAGTAAAATCCAATGTCCGGAGAAGTTACAGATATAAATCAACAAACTAGGGTGTGCCATGAAAACAACTGTGTGACAAGGGAGAAAACATTATTGATTACTCAAAAGATACGCCTGACGTCAAAACTCTCAATTTGCTTATTCTTCTGTTAATTAGAACGGGGCGTTTTTGACTCGTGTAAACAAAGTGAGTCTCTGTAATAACCCAGTGTTCGGTTGTGTGTGTGTGTGTGTGTGTGTGTGTGTGTGTGTGTGTGTGTGTGTGTGTGTGTGTGTGTGTGTGTGTGTGTGTGTGTGTCCGTGATAATCCTTAACGTTGTCATTTTCTCTGGAAATACGTGGTCAATAAACACCAGATTTGAAATAAAAATAGGGAAAATTCAGTTCTTTCTACTCATTCTACTCATTCTGTTTTTAATGACAACAGTAGTTTTTAAAAAGGTGTCCTTATATTGCCCGAAGAAGCTGTTATTAAGCGAAAATTTGCTGTATTTTAATGTCAAATTACTTCATTTTTTCCGTACAAGGAGTGGAGCCCAGGACACCAAGAGAGTGTGATCGTCTTGTACATATAAATATGTGATGTGTGGACGAGCCGTGGATAAGAGCCCGACACAGGAGGTATGATGTATGGAGGTCAATCCCCAGCCCAGATACAGACATGAGGCACTTTCCTGCCCATCTGCATGTGTCTGGTGATCTGCTGATGACAGCTTTATGTTGACCCTCACATACAGAGGGGAGACACACACAGTCCACGTCACTTCTGGGGCAGACCCCAGGGCTTGGGGTGAGGCCCTATCTTCACCAGGGAACTCACAGAAACACCAGCCAGTCAGTGACCGGGTCCTCACCCGCACCCACACCCCCCTTTCTTCACTCAGAAAACAACAACAAAGAAATCAGCCAACGGTTAAAGATGAAGAATTGGACGAGGAATTTTGTTTGGTATCCAGTCACACACTGTTGATTGTAGACGTTTTGTTGAAGTATTGATTTTAGATAGATAGATATGTGTCTCTATTGTCTGTCTGTCTGTCTGTCTCTATCTGTCTCTGACTGTCTCTATCTGTCTTTCTGTCTGTTTGTCTGTCTGTCTGTCTCTCTCTCTCTCTTTCTGTTTCCCAGCTGGTGCAAGAGAAAGCACACAAAAGAGGGACAGGCCTGTTTGGGTGATGACCTATTGAAGAAAGCACACAAAAGAGGGACAGGCCTGTTTGGGTGATGACCTATTGAAGAAAGCACACAAAAGAGGGACAGGCCTGTTTGGGTGATGACCTATTGAAGAAAGCACACAAAAGAGGGACACGCCTGTTTGGGTGATGACCTATTGAAGAAAGCACACAACGCAGTCAGACAGAGGCCATCTGAGAGAACGTGACGTCCACCTGAAATGCGGTGAAGGAAAAAGAGAAACCTGGACTGAGAAAAAAACAACAACAATCACCAGAAACAGTTAAAGAAATAAAGAAAGAAAACAAAGGAAGATAAAGAGACCGAAAAAGAAGGAGGGACAGAAAGATTTATGTGTGCAAGAATGAAAGAACAGGAAGAAACAAACAAACATTAAGAAACATTGAAATCAAAGCCACATGTTCAGTGGGTAAGCACTGTGCACAACGTGACAGTGATCGTTTTTGATTCTGTGACATACATCTAACTGGGTAGCTGCCTACAAATAATTGATTATCTGATCTCTGAATCGTTGTTGATGAACTGACTGACTAGCCAAGTAACAAACGAATATAAACGAAGTGGTTATTTCAGCAAGAAAACTAGCAAACCGAACCAACTGTCCACGTTGTTCAAAGCTACCTACAATAAAGCCTACATACCACTACTGTTATGCCCGTGGATATACCCTAACATGTGAGTAAAGGAACATGCTATCAGCCTATCGCACTAAACATACAAAATTAATGAACCAACCATTCAGCGAACTACCAAACTGATGGACCAATACAAAGAATGTGTATGAATAATTATCAGTGTCAATATCAACACAGACAAATACACACATACGCATACGCGCGCTCGCACGAGTATATGTATACATATAGATATAGATATATACACAGATAGATAGATAGATAGAGAGAGAGAGAGAGAGAGAGAGAGAGAGAACCTTCTAACCTTCTTTGCTTCTGTCTTTCTGTCTGTCAGTCAGTCTGTCTGACTATCTGTCCCTCCGATTTCATCATATAAAGGTCTTTTCCAAAGGTGATTTGACCGGATCTTTGCAATGCAAATAGTATTTGAAGAAGAGCGCAGCAGCAACAAGGGAATAAAGGGGTGAAGCGAATGCGATTAAATACAGACCCCGCCCCTCCTCTCACAAAGTCTATTTTTACTTTCTTGTCTTGACCAAACTTTAAAAAAATCCATATCAAGCGAAGGAAAGATTCATAATAACTGCATGGAAAACGTGTCTTATTTGGACACACACACACACACACACACACACACACACACACACACACACACACACACGCACGCACATGACATGGGAAAAGAATTCACAAGAAGAATGATGAAAACGGCATAACAAAAAAGTGCCTAAAACATATTGTAAAATTAACCAACATCTCGACCATCCAAATCAATAAGTGTGTTGTGGAGGAGTGATACTGCATCTGCAGAAGAAAATAAGTATTACGCTTTGTTTAAATTCACACAATATGACCTGCACTGTTAACAGTGTTTATCATTTTTGTTTATTTTTCATTTTTCGCTGAAGGATAAAAGCTTCGGCAATATATTTTGCAACTAACTGTACTGATTTTTTTCATCATTTATGTTAAGCATGCTAAAAAGATATTCAATCTTTGCTAAAAAAATATTTTCACGAATATCCTCATGAGCTTTAAAGCGAAAGGAAAAATGTAACTAATCCTCCCTTAAAACCCGCCCATTGAACAAGGGGTCAGTATCGACTGGCCAGTTTAAAACCAATCCTTATATACATGCTGCCCGCGAGTGTTCGATCTAAATATGGTGAGTCGTATTCTGTGCCATTTGTTGGTCACGGCTGTAATATATTTTTCTGCTTGAAAGATACTTTATCAAATCAACTTTTTTTTCTGAATATTTTTCATATACGAGTACCAAGTTTGCTTACATGAAGCTATAGATCCTTCACATCCAGCTCCCTGACACATCCACAGAAATCGGAACCCATTATCAGTGATGTCTTTTTACCAGATACACCAGATTTTAATTCCCTCTGTCCCTTGTTCACTTACTAACATCATGTACGCATGTTTACGGAAAATGGATTCAGGCAACGTGATTAGTTTTAGCCAATATTTTATAGACTGAAAATAATTATGGTCCACTACACGAATACCTACTAGTGTTCCATATAATACAGTATTTGAAGCATACAGGAAAACATTTAGAAAAGTTTAATGGCGAAAGTATATGCTTGATATCAGTCCTCATATTTCAGCACTGTAAGTCAGCAGTGGTTCGATTTGGGAATCAAAATGCTTCCAGGTTGTCTGTGTACTTCATGGACGTAAACGTCTAAGAATTCCAATAACCCATTTTCCACTTTCTGTAAATTTCTGTATTTATGTTTGTAATACTCAGCTGAGCTGTAATCAGCATCCCAGGAACTTGTTACTTTGATTTCTTCATTACCATAGCGCAGTCTTTCGTGTCTAAGAGAGGTGACCGCCTTTCGTGAACACAATGTCGTTAGTTTGTTCAACGTTTAATTTTAGTAATAATCTGATTCTTGCTTCAATATATCTCATCGATTTTGAAGTCCTAGATCGCGTTAGACAAAAGATGAACATCGTCTGCAAATAATATGACAATCAATTCGATAGCCCATGGGAGCATTTCAGTTCCACGTCTTCCTTATTTCCAGTAATCATCACCTCCATTAGTAGTTCATATATATATATATATATATATATATATATATATATATATATATATATATATATCTATATCTATCTATCTATCTATATATATATATATATATATATATATATATATATATATATATTGTGTGTGTGTACTAATGGCTCAATAAACAACTTTGTTTTATTCAAGAGACAGGGAGAGAAAGAGAGCGAGAGCGAGAGAGACAGCGAGAGGGAGAGGGGGAGAGAGAGAGAGTTTTAACCCCCACACGCCTTTTTTTTTCTTTCTTTTTTGTTTCGTTTTTTATTAACTGGAAATAACACATTGCTCCATTAATCAAAGAAGAGAAGAAAAGAAAGAAGTTGGGGACAAATTGAAAAGAACAACAACAAAAAAACGGGAAATAAGAAAGGAAAAACAGGAAAGAAAAAACCGTGAGACAGAAATTAAACAAGAAAAAGGAGGGCACAAGGCTGAAAAATAAGTCAAGCCATTTTTCATTTCATCGTTTTCCTGTCCTGATTTTTCTAACAACATAGATTTCTTCTTTTTGAAGGAAAATGGGGAATTGTGATGACTGCATGGGGAAACAGTGTGAAACATGTCTTATTTAGAAAGGGAAGAACTGTAATGACTGCATGGGGAAACAGTGTGAAACATGTCTTATTTAGAAAGGGAAGAACTGTAATGACTGCATGGGGAAACAGTGTGAAACATGTCTTATTCAGAGACACACACATGTTCACACACTCACACATACAAACATATAAACACACCCATGCGTGCACATACACATATGTACATAGACACACATACATACACAGAAACACAGACAGACAGGCTAACACACACACACACACACACACACACACACACACACACACACACACACGTTTGTGTGTGTGTATGTAGAGAGAAAGAAAGAAAGAGAGAGAGAGAGGGAGAGAAAGAGAGAGAGAGAGAGAGAGAGAGAGAGAGAGGAGACGCCGAAATCAATATCTGTTCTGCCATTTCTTTGAGTCCCCCAAACCCCACCCCCGAGAATTCAGACATACGTATAAGTCCAATATATAAAGCACAAAAGAAAAGTAAATGCCAGTGTCTTGCTGCAAATACAATTGTCTAGAAATACTTTTAAAAATTTCATTGCATGCGACTTATCAGTTCTGAGATATATATGGATATTAATCACATGATGGTGAGTATTTATATAAAAGAAAGAGCAGGCAAACAAAACTGTTAGTTTTGTACACAACATATCATATATGATGGGCGGTGGGTGGGTGGATAGGCGGGTGCGTGAGAGAGAGAAAGTCTGAGAGAGACAGAGATATTGTGAAAATACTGGGTTTGCTGGACCAGAGAGAGGATGCATTCTATGCAATAATCAATGCCACTACAGTTTTAAGATCAGCTCAAATGTTGGACAGTAGAATTCCAATTACATGCAATAATCAAAGCCATTGCAGTTTTAAGATCAGCTTAAAATTAATGTTGGACAGTAGAATTCCAATTCCAATGCCCAGTGCTTAACATTTTAACTAACAGCTTCAGAATTAACCAAAACTTTAATGCACGTGTCTTCTTCTTCGTTCGTGTGCTGCGACTCCAACATTCATTGTATACAAGAGAAGTGTATGACGGTTTTTACCCCCGCCATGTTAGCAATCATACTCCGTTTTCGGGGGAAATGCGTGCGTCAAATCATGAACTCATCTATATTGTTTGAAAGAAGTTTGAAAAACTGTCGCTGATTCTTTATTTCTTCCTGAACAAGCCGATTAAACGTAGATTTCTTGTTGGCATTATCCTCTTTCCACAGGAAAGCATAAGTATACAATTTAACACACACACACACACACACACACACACACCTGGCTTTTCGACTTACTCCGCCGTCAAACCACTATCCATGAACAGGCGTTTTATGAGGGTGTTCGCTTCAAAGGCACACTCAATGAAGTCTCTGTGAGTATTTTCCGGCGCATTGGGTATCCATCCACCGTGAACTAAAGAGAGCCAGACATGGACCAAGATGACGGAGTGAGGGCGGAAAAGGTACGTAGTGACAGGGAAGGGAAGGGTTGTGAACCAAAGCAGCTGACAGTAGAGTTAGACAGAAGAGGAGATTGAAGACACATATTGTCTGCCCTTGTTTGTCGTTTCTTTTCCGTGTGGCAACAACAGTGTTTCTCACTTGCCATGTCAGTTATATATCTATTGTAAAATGTCCATCAGCATTTTTTGATTCTGCATTGGTATACAAAGAATGTGGCACAAATAAAATTTGTGAGTTCCATCCACCAATTTTTGTCATCATTTCCAAAACAAAGCACCACTGCATGGTTGAGAGCAAGTCAATCGCAGTTTAAACTTAAAAAAAATCTCATAGATATATAGAATCATGTCCTCTTATCTTTACAGATTAGTTATGATTTCAGAGCACTCCCATGTTCATCAAAATATGATATGTCACGAGAACACGATAATCTGGATACATTTTGATACTGATTTTGGATCTTTCTCGTTTCCTCATTTTTTCATCCATTCCAAACTTGTTTTTTCAGTTTGTGCAGGTATAGGTAGGTAGTTCTAGCTCTCGCATTAAAGCATCGTAAAGTGCCCAGTCATCTGGTACATTTTGGACATTGTTTTGATAGACACTGAATACTTCGCTTCTGTCTTCTTCAGAGAGTTCCTTAATATCCGAATAGGGAACTTTGTCTGGGTCAGAGGTAGCATCTTTCTTGTATTTCGCAATTCAATCATTCAGATCGTCACTTGCGATGGATCTTCTGGTCCGATCTACAAACGATTTGTTTTGATTTATCCGTATATTTCTTTCATTCATCTAAATGTGCTTCGTTTCTTTCTGATTTCTTGAAAAGCGAGAGCCACTAATCATGTCTGACATGTATCTTGAACGAGACAGGTCAGTGCAGAGTTCCTCACGGCATTTGAGTGAATGCCATCGTTTACAATTTAGTGACATATACAATCTCCACGGCGGCATTGTAGCAGTCCAGTGACTTCCCAAAGCTACTACGACCACCCAAGGACGATTTTAAAATCAAAATTAGAAAGGACGTGAAATATAGAAACACGCTTTAAAAGAAGAAACATACCAAACAAATACTTCAGCTTAGGACTTATGTCTTGAGTATCACAAATGATGCTAGGGAGCTCACGGGAGGTGTGTGTACAACACACACACACACACACATACACACACTCACTCACACAAACACACACACAAACACACACACTCACACACATACACACACACGCGCGCGCGCGCGTACAAAATGTACTTCCGAAAGAAGCACAGATAAATATAACCATATACAAAATGGAAAACAGACAGACGAATACACACACACACACACACAAACACTTTCATATGCAGCATTCAAGAGGTGTGGTTGTGCTGTCTGGTCGTCAGGTTATTGTCTTCATGTTCCCAGGGCACCAAGCCAAAGCACTGGCCAGGGCTGAAAATCGCATCGCTGCTGAACAAATTGCACTGGCTCTGCAGAGAGCTCACTGTTGTTTGTTTGAGTGCTGTTCTATGCGGCAGCTGTTGTTTGTTTGCTGTTCTATGCTGCAACTGTTGTTTGTTTGTTTGCTGTTCTGTGCTGCAACTGTTGTTTGTTTGTGCGCTGTTCTATGCTGCAACTGTTGTTTGTTTGTTTGCTGTTCTGTGCTGCAACTGTTGTTTGTTTGTGCGCTGTTCTGTGCTGCAACTGTTGTTTGTTTGTGCGCTGTTCTGTGCTGCAACTGTTGTTTGTTTGTGCGCTGTTCTGTGCTGCAACTGTTGTTTGTGCGCATGCTGTTCTGTGCTGCAACTGTTGTTTGTGCGCATGCTGTTCTGTGCTGCAACTGTTGTTTGTGCGCTGTTCTGTGCTGCAACTGTTGTTTGTGCGCTGTTCTGTGCTGCAAATGTTGTTTGTGCGCTGTTCTGTGCTGCAAATGTTGTTTGTGCGCTGTTCTGTGCTGCAAATGTTGTTTGTTTGCTGTTTTGTGCTGCAACTGTTGTTTGTTTGCTGTTTTGTGCTGCAAATGTTCTGTGCTGCAACTTCCACATGTACATCATCGATGAATGGTGGTTTGTTACTCGGTGCATGGAAGGTTACGTCAGTGCTTAGCTCTCTGGTCCAGGTGTGACATTGCAGTGCAGTGTACAAGAGCAAATTTTAGTGCGTTTTGTGTGCACTTTTCACTTTGCTGTATACTTTTTTTACGTTTTCGGTGGGTCTTGTGGCATGTCCTACAGCGTTGCGTTGTTCCATATGGAATGATATATATCTGAAGCGAAATTTCTATCAGATAGGGAATGCTGTCCTACGTTTTAGATTATTTCTATCAGTTACGGGATGCTCTCCAAATGTAGGTCTAATTCAAATGAATTGGAGTTGATAAAAAGACGAACCTTTCTGACTTTCTATTACCAAAAAAAAAAGAAGAAGAAAAAAACCCCAGATGCAAACCGAAAATGGTTGTAAAATCTTCAGTGCGCTCAGTACTTGCTATGTGTGTATGTCTACTCTCAATACTGCTTCAGAAAGAGAACGGAATGGAGAGAGAGAAAGAGAGAGAGAGAGAGAGAAAGACCGACCGACCGACCGACATCGCCATCCGTTTCAATGCCACTGGCAAAGAAACTCTTTTTGGCAAGGGGGTAACGATACATACTGGAACAGTGCCGATAAACATTGGTCAGAACTGTTTGGCTGGAACCGAAACACATCAACAAAGAGTAAACAATGAACAATGTATGATCAGGGTTATAAAGATGGATTTCATTTTAACTTTTAGGTGAGAGGTGCTTTCGGGACTGCCTAGAAGAACGCTTTCTTGTGCAACAGATTTGCTGCACGATTCAAGAAATGTTAGAGTGTGATCTTGTGTGCTGATTTGTACACATAATGAGCAGCTCTGCAAATATTAGGTGAAGACTGATGGCGAAAGAAAATTGTCAAGCACGTCTTATTAAAGAAAGACACTGTCAGAAAGTGTGAACGTGTGGACAGAATCAATGTGTCTGAAGCATTCCATAATGGAATATACTTCCTACCAATTTCTTCAAAATACATAAACCACATTATGACATAGCAATTCATACTCTAATCATCGCTCTGTCAAATTTGGCTTCAGCTTCATACTTTACCTCATGGTGTAAATATGCATCAGTACAAGCATATGCTGTTATCGTTAAAGTTTTTATAACAAATATAGTCGTTTCTACATTCAAAATCTACACGTTTCCCAGGCGAAATCATTTGCAATTCCTGTTGTCATTGATTAAATACTGTCCTTTCCTGAGCTCATTCTCATACCAGTTCCATGAAAGTCTTGGTATGTAGTAACACACACACACACACACTCACACACACACACACACACCTTGTTGTCGTGTCACTTTTCATAAATGTGTTCGTGTAGGTGTCCGCTTCAAAGACACACTTGATGAAGTCTCTGTAAGTATTTTCCAACAAGGTGAGTACCCGCCCACTGTGAAATCAACCGACTAAGACAGGAACAGAAAGGGGGCAGAGTGCAGGTGCCGCAGGGTGTAATGGTTGTGGACAAAGTAGCCGACACTGAACTTGGACAAAACAGGAGATGGAAAGGAGTCAAACTGAAATTAACTGCCTTTCCCAGATCTGTGCTGTGTGTTTGTGTGCCCTATCAGTCGTTTGAGTGTGCTGTGTGTTTGTGTACCCTATCAGTCGTTTGAGTGTGCTGTGTGTTTGTGTACCCTATCAGTCGTTTGAGTGTGCTGTGTTTCTGTGCCCTATCAGTCAACTGAGTGTGATGTGTGTTTGTGTACCCTATCAGTTGTTTGAGTATGCTGTGTGTTTGTATACCTTATTGGTCGTTTGAGTGTGCTGTGTTTCTGTGCCCTATCAGTCATTTGAGTGTGATGTGTGTTTGTGTACCCTGTCAGTTGTTTGAGTATGCTGTGTGTTTGTATACCTTATTGGTCGTTTGAGTGTGCTGTGTTTCTGTGCCCTATCAGTCATTTGAGTGTGCTGTGTGTTTGTGTACCCTGTCAGTTGTTTGAGTGTTCTGTGTTTGTGTGCCCTATCAGTCATTTGAGTGTGCTGTGTGTTTGTGTGCCCTATCAGTTGTTTGAGTGTGCTGTGTGTTTGTGTGCCCTATCAGTCGTTTGATTGTGAGTTTTGGTTAGTGTGTGGGAGATGTGAGAGTGGATGGGAGGTAACCAGGGACAGAGAACCACATAAAGGAATGTGACATTCTTGTCAAATAATGATGCTAATTACTTCACCCTGACAGATTTCTTATCAAGTGAGTTATCCACACATGAAATGTAAAACGAAACGACTGTCCTTGTCTTGACATTATCAAATGTTGGTGATAATGGGAACTTAGCTTAGGTGTGACACACCCTGTTTAAGTGGCAAGTCCGACCAACGTGAGTTTGTACAAATGAACCCCCTCCATGCCACACCATCCCTATGCACACACACACACACACACACACATACGTACACGTTTTGCACGCAATAGCGAAAACGGTGCAGCCGTGTGGCTCTTTGGGGATTGTGTCAATGTCCCCGGGACACAGTTCAAAGCAGGCCAACTTGAAAACTTGCTGAGCTGCTTGACGAAGTTGTACTGACTCCGTCTCAAAGGAGAGCGTCCTCGTGTGTGTGTGTGTGTGTCTGTGTGTGTGTGTGTGCGTGTGTGTGCCTGTGTGTCTGTACCTGTGTGTGTGTGTGTGTGTGTGTGTGTGTGTGTGTGTGTATGCTTCTATGTGTGTGTGTGTGTGTGTGTGTGTGTGTGTGTGTGCGCGCGCGCGTATGTGTGTGTGTGCTTGCTTCGTGCTGCACCTGTCACAGGTATACTATCAACGACTGGTGATGTGTTATTTAGGGCACGGCACGTGATTGTAGTGCTCAGCGTTGTGTGGGAATTGATTGTTGTGTGTATTGTGTTCTGTGGTGTTGTGCTGTATTGTGTGGTGTGGCTGTGTTGTGCATTGTGCTGTTGTGTGGTGTGGCTGTGTTGTGCATTGTGTGGTGTGGATGTGTTGTGCATTGTGCTGTGTTGTGTAGTGTGGCTGTGTTGTGCATTGTGCTGTGTTGTGTGGTGTGGCTGTGTTGTGCATTGTGTTGTGGTGTGGCTGTGTTGTGCAGTGTTGTGTGGTGTGGCTGTGTTGTGCATTGTGTGGTGTGGTGTGGCTGTGTTGTGCATTGTGTTGTGTGGTGTGGCTGTGTTGTGCATTGTGTTGTGTGGTGTGGTGTGGCTGTGTTGTGCATTGTGTGGTGTGGTGTGGTGTGGTGTGGCTGTGTTGTGCATTGTGTTGTGTGGTGTGGTGTGGCTGTGTTGTGCATTGTGTGGTGTGGCTGTGTTGTGCATTTTGTGGTGTGGTGTGGTGTGGTGTGGTGTGGCTGTGTTGTGCATTGTGTTGTGTGGTGTGGTGTGGCTGTGTTGTGCATTGTGTGTTGTGGTGTGGCTGTGTTGTGCATTGTGTTGTGTGGTGTGGCTGTGTTGTGCATTGTGTGGTGTGGTGTGGCTGTGTTGTGCATTGTGTTGTGTGGTGTGGTGTGGCTGTGTTGTGCATTGTGTTGTGTGGTGTGGTGTGGCTGTGTTGTGCATTGTGTGGTGTGGTGTGGTGTGGTGTGGCTATGTTGTGCATTGTGTGGTGTGGCTGTGTTGTGCATTGTGTGGTGTGGTGTGGTGTGGTGTGGTGTGGCTGTGTTGTGCATTGTGTGGTGTGGCTGTGTTGTGCATTTTGTGGTGTGGTGTGGTGTGGTGTGGTGTGGCTGTGTTGTGCATTGTGTTGTGTGGTGTGGTGTGGCTGTGTTGTGCATTGTGTGTTGTGGTGTGGCTGTGTTGTGCATTGTGTTGTGTGGTGTGGCTGTGTTGTGCATTGTGTGGTGTGGCTGTGTTGTGCATTGTGTTGTGTGGTGTGGCTGTGTTGTGCATTGTGTGGTGTGGCTGTGTTGTGCATTGTGTTGTGTGGTGTGGTGTGGCTGTGTTGTGCATTGTGTTGTGTGGTGTGGTGTGGCTGTGTTGTGCATTGTGTTGTGTGGTGTGGCTGTGTTGTGTGGTGTGGCTGTGTTGTGCATTGTGTGGTGTGGCTGTGTTGTGCATTGTGCTGTGTTGTGTGGTGTGGCTGTGTTGTGCATTGTGTTGTGGCTGTATTGTGCATTGTGTGGTGTGGCTGTGTTGTGCATTGTGCTGTGTTGTGTGGTGTGGCTGTGTTGTGCATTGTGCTGTGTTGTGTAGTGTGGCTGTGTTGTGCATTGTGTGGTGTGGCTCTGTTGTGCATTGTGCTGTGGTGTGGCTGTGTGGTGAGGTGGGGCTGTGTGTTGTGCATTGTGCTGTGTGGTGAGGTGGGGCTGTGTTGTGCATTGTGCTGTGTTGTGTGGCTGTGTGGTGTGTTGTGGCTGTGTGTTGTGCATTGTGCTGTGTGGTGAGGTGGGGCTGTGTTGTGCATTGTGCTGTGTTGTGTGGCTGTGTGGTGTGTTGTGGCTGTGTGTTGTGCATTGTGCTGTGTTGTAGATGTGTTGTGCATTCTGCTGTGTGTTGTGGCTGTGTTGAGCTGTTGTGCATTATGCTGTGTGTTGTGGCTGTGTGTTGTGCATTGTGCTGTGCGGTGAGGTGGGGCTGTGTTGTGCATTGATATGTGTTGTGTGGCTGTGTGGTGTGTTGTGGCTGTGTGTTGTGCATTGTGCTGTGTTGTGCATTCTGCTGTGTGTTGTGGCTGTGTTGAGCTGTTGTGCATTATGCTGTGTGTTGTGGCTGTGTGTTGTGCATTGTGCTGTGTTGTAGCTGTGTTGTGCATTCTGCTGTGTGTTGTGGCTGTGTTGAGCTGTTGTGCATTATGCTGTGTGTTGTGGCTGTGTGTTGTGCATTGTGCTGTGTTGTGCATTCTGCTGTCTGTTGTGGCTGTGTGCATTGTGCTGTGTGGTGAGGTGGGGCTGTGTTGTGCATTGTGCTGTGGCTGTGTGCTTTGCATTGTGATGTGTGCTGTGCTGCATTGTGCTGTGTTGTGCATTCTGCCGTGTGGTGTGGCTGTGTGTTGTGCATTGTGATGTGTGCTGTGTGGTGTTGTGCATTGTGGTGTGTGGTGGGGTCGTGTTGCGCATTGTGCTGTGTGGTGTGGCTGCGGTGTGCATTGTGTTATGTGGCTGTGTGGTGTGGTGTGGTGTTGTGCATTGTGGTGTTATGTGGCTGTGTGGTGTGGTGTGGTGTGGTGCATTGTGTTGTGCATTGTGTTGTTATGTGGCTGTGTGGTGTGGTGTGGTGTTATGCATTGTGTTGTGCATTGTGTTGCGTGGCGTGGCTGTGTGTTGCGCATTGTGTTGTTATGTGGCTGCGTGGTGTGGTGTTGTGCTTTGTACTGTGTTGTGCATTGTGCTGTGGTATTGTGCATTGTAAATGTAGAGCCGCGGTTGAACTGATTTGGCGACGAACTTCTGTCAAGAGAGTTCAACAGTAACCAGGGTTGCAGGTGTGGTGTTGCATCCTTGAGAAATGTACTCATCCCAACCAGACGTAAATAGGTACCTATTTAGGTAGGGCAATGTTTAAACGGCAGTTTTACATCATCGCAGTTACTATTTCGCGAAAGTATGTGTTTGCAAGATTGCTATGATATAGTCTAGTCGATCGGCCGCTAACACGCGCGGACACACACAGACACACACACACTCACAGGCGGGAGGGGGCAGACAAGACAGGCAGGATAGAAAGAAGATGAACAGACAGACGGAGAGAGACATAGAAGCAGAGGCAGAGAAAAATTAATGGGAGAGGGAGGGAGGCTGTGTCAGAGGATGGAGCCGAACAGAAGATTGTGCTGACCTATGCCGGGCTTTCAGACGGCGGGAGGGCATGGGAATGGAGAGTGGGGTCATCACAACACATTTACCCCCCCCCCCCCCCCCC